>NW_010127937.1:0-46180 GCF_000699245.1 Pterocles gutturalis | reverse complement strand
AAAAACCAAACCAAAACAAAAAACAAAAACACCACCAAAACAAACAAACACGATAAAATCCTGATATGACAAGCTATTTAGCATAGCAGTACAACCAGTATACTCCTCAGCACTAACCTGTCTTTGCAGTACAACCTGCTCTGCTCCAGGAGGTACTGATTTTATTGCATGGCTATAATTTAGGGAGTCATCCACAGTAATTATAAAATTTTATTCATTAGCCTCCTTGCTTCTAGATGTGACTTCAAGGTCATAACTAGAATCCCTATCAAACTGGAATTACTGAAAGAAATCTCTTACTGCCAAGAGTTAAATTAGCTTTTTTGCTTCCCTCCCCAAACAAAACTCCCAATCAATTCCTTCTGTGGCCCACGTTGCACTATTGATGTAGAAATGACATAAAATATCCACAATCCCATTAGCTGCTGTCTAAAAGAAATGTTAGCAACTACATGCCATTTAACCACAAAAAGACAAGAGCCCTGGGGTGCCACTCTTGGGGGAAACCCGCTCCCAGGAGCCAGCCCCTATTCCTGACACCAGTCTATCAAACCCGCTGTCGGCCGGCCATGCATTATTCAAGGGCCTCCGACACCAAAAAACTGTCACATCTTTTGTGCCTTAGCCAGCCAGCCATGTAGATCACCTGGTATTAAAGGTTACTTTGCAACCCATGTTCCTGAAAACCTTTAACTTCCCGATCTCATAGGGAGGGAGAGCCCAGCGGCCGCCTCGCTCTGTGCGGGAGCTGCAGGAGCCCCAGCCCGTGCCCACCTTCCATCGCTGGAACGGAGAATGCAACGGCCACAGTCATAGACCTGTGCTGAGTAGCAACACCGTGGCTGCCATAGCTACACGCTACCCAAGTGACCACAGGCTGCGTTTTCAGAGGAACTCAGTTGTTTTCCCCCTGGAAAATCCGGAGCGGAGCTGCCCTGGCAGTGGCAGAGCAAAGCCAAACCAGAGGTTGCTTCTGCTGAGCCTGGATGAATCTCAGAAGCTCCTGTTCAGCCAGAAGAATCAAAATCACCCAACTTCAACCCTGCAGAGTGACAGCCACACTCTCATCCCGCAATTCCCCCATCAGATCCAATAAACAGAACACATTTTTGTCAAGGTAGCTGAACTTTATTTTTTAAAAACACCACAACTATGGGAATTTACTGCATATCCCCTGATAAAGCAATCCAAAGGATAATAAATCACCCTCACTATTAAAACATGCAACTCACTTCCAGTTCATATTTTCCTTCTAACCAGCAGATCCTCCTGGGCCCTGTGGACGTTAACTGAAAGAGCTCTTTCTCATCATTTTCCTCCCTGAATACAAACTCCTAAACCACGACACAGTTTCTGGCTGAAGGAGCATTCGGCGAGAAGTGAACCAACCATGCGGGGAAGGGAGCAAGGCAGCTGACAACTGCAGTACAGAGGGCAAGCGCGTCTCTGACGGGCGAAGACAGAAGATGATTCTTCCAAGCTTAAAAATGTTGCTTTTATTTATTTATTTATATCTATACTGACACATAGATGTTCAGAGAGAGAGGGAAATTTGATTTAGGAGTTGATGCAGAGGATTCAGAATAAAATGTTTAAGCATTTCTAAACAAAATCAAACAAATAAACAAGTGGTTTTAAGAAAGAGATGCATTTCAATAATTTAGTAAGTTTTAATTCAGGTATTTGGTTTACCAATTTACACGTCTTTTAAAAATCTTACCTGGAAGGCAGACATGTAAACTATAATGGAAAAATGTGTGGATTTACCTATACATTTTTGAAGATTTCCCCTCATGGAAAACAGTAATCAATCACCTACAGGAACTGTTTGTCACAGGATATGCAGTAAAATTTCTCTTAAAGAGAGTCAAAGAATAGAAATTTCATTTCTCCCCAGATGCACTCCATGTATTTCTTCCATACGATAATGGGATGCATAGTGCCCGCAGGCAGACCCTGAGCAACGACACGAATCCCAAGGAATCCCAACAACTGGAGAGAGAGATGCAAATCACAAACCCAGAGAGGCATTGGTGTTTAGTTTGGCCTCATCCCAACACAAGCTTTCTAGCTAAAGAAGTGCCAAGCTTTTCCCTTGGCCTTATGAACTTTCTATGAGCACAGGGCTGCGTTAACTCTACAGTACAGCTACCTAAAGCAAGGCAGACAGAACCCATTTTCTCCAGATGTTGTTTCTTTGTAATAAAGCAACATCAAGCAGGAAATCAAATAATAGAGTCTGTGTTTCTAATACAGTAGTGCTCTAGTCAAAAGATTTTTGTAATAAAATTTAATAGTAAATAATTTGCACAAACAGCTTATGCAACAAATGCTTCAAAAATAAAAAAAAGGTACATGAATGCACACCAACAAAAATAAGCATCTGATAAAACAGATTCTGTTTGAATGGGAGTCAATCCTAATATGAAGCTCAAATAATTAATGAAATCACATTTAACAAGCCTATCCCCAAAATCATCTTATTCCCAAAAGCGACCATAATATCAAGTCACCCTGCTCTCTTTTGAGTCCAAGATTCATCACCATTTCAATAAAATATTATACATTTCACTACCCAGACACTGCAGAACAAGAGCTTTACAAATGAGGCAAAGAATTACCCTGTGCAATTTCACATGCTCTTCTTCCTCCTTGAAGCTTAACTCAGTACGCTCAACACCCCACCAGCAACTAAACCTAGCTCCTACGGCCCGTAACCCATCTAGGCAAATATTCAATGTCACTGGACAACACTGACCCAGTCAGTCTCCTCTTATTTTGCAACCGCAGACAAAGTTTGCTCATTTTCAGTATTGCCATTATCCCAAGGGAAAGCAAATTCTACGCTTGTGAAGGATGAAGAACACAAACTGTGGCTAGAACACCAAAACTGACCCCAAAGTACACATGGCACACATGTGGCGACAGGGGGAGAGGAAGACTCTAATGGTGTATCTCTGCTGCACTAAGCTACTCAGAGCTAGTTGCAATCACCTTTTTTTTTCTTCTAATTCAACCCTCTTCAGTCCCGGGCTTATCAACAAAGACTACAAAAGAGATGATTTCTAGAAAGACCAGCAATAAACCCGGAAGGTTTATTGTCCCACGAAGGACAGCAATGGTTTTTCCATGGCCAAGTCCTTTGTATGATGCGTACGTGTTACCAATTCCCTTCCTTGGTGTTTCTGGCACCTTAATGGGATCTTGTCAGGAAAGAATACGAAGTGTTTCAAAGCTGTACCATCACCACAGCACTGCTAAACTGTAATTTCTGAAGAGGTCAATGTCTCTCAGTAAAACAGCAGCAGGGAGCTCACAGGGAGGACTGCGCAGACTGTACTGTCAAGTTAAGCTCCATATTTAAAATAATACTAGGAAGAAAAGATAATTTAATAGACACAAAAATAATAAAATAGAAAAGGCACTGAGTCCAGGTAACTCCTTTAGAAGAACACACTTAGCCCCAAAATAGATCTTATTGCTAAAAGTGGAAGTTTGTAAGTTTAACTGAAGAGTGGAAAAGCCAGAAGTGTGAACCAGATGTAAAGCAGACTTTGTCTTGATGTACTGGCCTGTATAACACTCTGCAAAGCTGAGCAGATAGAGAAACTAGTCAGAGAGGTCAGACAGCAGCTGAAATTCTCAGCTAATGCCCAGGCTGGCACCCCACTGATCCACAGCAACTGAGAGCACACTCAGAAAATCTCCCAAGTGAAAGTGAACAGAGCACTGACTTTAAAACAAACAAACAAACAAAAATAAAACAAAGAAACCCCCATGCTTCTGGTGTGGTTTTAAACCATTGCATAAAGTCTACAATTTTTTCCACTAAATGCATTAAAAGCCAAAATTTGCCCTTTTTTTTAAATAACTTATCAGTAGGTACCAGGGACAAAACAGCCCTGGTCCACTTACTGTCTCACACAAAATTAACCATTAAAAATGCACACTGCTTTCATGCATCACTTGAAGGCAATTGGGTTCAGAGGAAAATTAAAGGCCTTTTTTTTTTTTTTAAATAGGTCAACTGCTGACCTTCCCAACACTCTCCAGTGCAACCGTCCAACAATAACCAGGCCCAGGAGGTCTCCTGAAAACATAAGCTGCTGGACATCTGGTGCTGCTGAAGGATGAAACACGGCAGAAGCAAGGCAGGGGCTTGTGGTGGCACCTTCTGGGGCTGGGAGAAGACTTGGTTACCCAATACCAGACCTTGCCAAAGCTGGGCAGTTTGCGATCTTAAGCTCCAATTTAGGGAATAATGAGAAAGTGATCCTCTTTAATGGACTGGATCAATGCCTGTCAGATAGATTAAGCTTGCCATCAGACAAGTCAATCTGCAAATGAACTACTCCAAGGTTGTTCAGTGATTCAGGCTATCCATAGCTAATTTTCATAGGAAAACGTATCGAGTTTTAAGAAACTTCTCAGGGTTAAAAAAGAGATAAGTTAAAAATGAATGGTTTTTTCTTCTTATAATCCCTCTTTTTTTTTGATAGCAGAATTGTCACTAATAGACAGCTTGACTGGGACACTATTTTGGTGAGGTATTTGTTAGTGATGTTTTGGGGTAGATATAAGGAGAAACAAGACAGCTGGCTTGCATCAGTTGCCAAACATTTAGGTATAAATACACGATGATTAAAAGGAATCAATCCATATATATATATATAGTGGAAGCAAAACAGAAAGGGCAAGTTTGCCATGAACTCAGACATAACTCACTTAAAGGGAGCCACTTCAAGGGTACATATCAGCAATTTCAGCAATATCAGTTTTTACCCGTTTTCTAAACACAACTCCCATTTCAGATACCGTACCAGCTAGTTGATCAGTGCTAACCTGCTAACTTAACTCTGATAACGTTGTGTCTAATCAAGCAGAGGCATTTGCTTCCCTTGCTATCCTGAAGCAGTGGTGATGGGTTTGAGCAACAGCTGGATTTTTACATCACACCTAGTAAGGTACTTCATTCCACATAGAACATTTTCCTTCTTCACAGGCTGGGCTGCAGAGCAAAGGCAAAACAATTGCTGCTTTTTTTAAAGGTTTTACATTTACAATCTGTTTGCGATGACCAGTTCTGAACAAAAGATCAGCAAGTGGCTATAAAGATAGATGTTAACAACATGTACAGCTTCCTTTCAGGTTTAAGGGTTACCTAAATATGAACAGATGCCCACATTCAGCTCAACAAAAAAGGTGGAATTAACTCCACTATCAAACACTATCAGGAATTCTGCCATGGTCTGATCTTCAGTGAGGGCGGGTTTTAGGCTTACCTATAATAATTCATTTTAAGCCGTTTCCATTTTAAGTTCTTGAAACTATTTTATAAACTGTGTCTGACAAAATCTTGTTTTTAGTCTCGTGGAACTATTTTAAGCATTTAGTTGGTAATGGCAAACACATGTGAGAAATCATGTATCAAATAATTCTTACAGTAGTATTTCCATACTTTATTTTAATCTTATTCAGAGGCGAAATGGAAATTAATTTCACCTTACACGACCAGACAAACCAGTCCTGTAATCTCTGCTGCAACTCATACAACATCTTCCGTGCTCTTCAAAATTACTTGACATTTTACTAAATACAAGTTATGCTCTCTCTCCTCTCATAGATTATTATATGTAGAGCCATCAACTCACTTCTGTTACCTTTCAGCATTTTAATTTTAATAAACATATGGCTAAGTCTTGTATTTATTTTAATATACAAGGAAGCACCATATGAAATTTCAACTTTTTTATGAGCAGATAATGTTATTAGTTTACCTAATGTTATTTTGTTTTTCATTTTCTGTCATTTCCTGTGCTGAAGGATGTAACTAGACTGCCACATTCAACCAACATCAGTAGATCCTTTATGAATATATTTAATCCCTTTTTGAATCCATTTATACTTCGGATTTCCATGTAATCTCACTGCAATGATTCGTACAACTGATTTTTTTTTTTTTTTAAATAAGGCACCTGATATTTCACTGGAACAGCTCAGTCATCAGACTTGACACAATACCTTCCACAGTCACTTTTTCAGTGCCATGTATGAATGCATAGATTTCTTTAATATTCTCTGCAGTTATTTCTTTTTCAGGCTGAATAGTTAAGCCAAAACAAACCAAAGGAGGTGGTTTGTCACATAACACATAGGTGAGCTGCCACAACGTGTTCTGGATGCAAAAAGCTTACACAGCTCCGTAAAAGGAGACTAGAGAGTTTAGGAAACTACCTATTAAGGGTTACTAACACATATACATCTGGGTAAATCAGTGACTGGAATCCTGATGATTAGAGGCTAAGGGATGACCCAGATGAAATAAGCTTCACAGGAATCAGGGAAAGAACAGGGCTCACCCTATAAGCGTACCCAGTTCCCGTACCAGTTCCCTTAGCCTGCCATTAGTGAAGATCGAGTACCAAGCTAGGTGGACTGTAGGTCAGATCCAGGTTTATTTATTCTTTCCTTGTGCAGAAGTTATACCTTCCTTCTTATCCAGCCTATTAACTTCTAGTATGTATTTAGTTTAGTATTTATTTACTTCTTTTTACGGCTGGGGAGAATGGGTAGAGGAGGACAGGTACGGACAACAAGAGCACACAGTACTTGAGATACAAGCTGGCCACAATAACATAACCAGGTTTCTGTTTTGTTCCAATTCACATCACATTCACCCTCTGGATCATTCCTTATTATTGATATTTTCATAATATTATGCACAATGCCTCCAGGATCTCTTTCCAGGCAGCAACAGTGCACTGTGCACAGCACTCTTCACACGCAACGGACCAGGAGATTTGTTTCCTTCACCCCTGTCCTTCACTGAGCATTACTGGCACATAACATTGCTGAATTTCACCTACCACTTGATTATCCAGTTCCTAAGTACTGCAGGACTCTTCTACAACTCTCCTTGGAGTCCAATTTAGATTCATTCACCTTGAAAAGTTATGTACAAATTATGACTTCACCTTCTTTTCCAGTTCATCATTAATGTACTGAGCAGAGCTGAAACCAGCAGAGATCCTATTAATCATCTCCTTGCAACTTAAAATCTGACCATTTGCTTCTATCTTCTGTTGCCCATCCTCTAAAATGTTCTCTAAAGAACTAAGCTGCCCAACTTTAATGGTGTACAAGTTTTTTGTAAGGGATGCTCTTGTCAGGTTCTCTGAAGCACCCGGATGGATGTTCAAAACCTACTGGATTGCCCTTACCACCACACGTGTTACTACCTTCAGAGAACTCTGAAAAGCACTGCATTAACTCCCCAACATCAATTAATCGCAACTGTCATTATATATATCCACCTGCCTAATAATTCTATTCCTTATTAGTTTCTAATAGCAGAAGCCCAAATTCTTCTTAATATTTTTATTTCATTTTTATCTGAACACTAAATCTCCAGCCTGGATCAATGAGAAGCAAAAACTATGAGTTTCCCTCTGTTATGGAAACTATTGTGCATAATGTTAACTAGATAATTGCAAATATACTTGTTTTCTCAACTGGAACATCTAGATAAATAGAAAACTCTGCAGAATTAGGTCTGAGGCCTCAATGAGAGCAACATGGAAACTTCCGTAGTCTGAGCACAAACACGCCAGCTGAAGTGCTGCAGAATCCCCAGTTCCAGTGGTGGAATTTCCCATTTCATAGATGCATTATTAAAAAGGGACTGAACTGAAATTGCGATGGCTGAAAAGGTCCCTAAAAACCCCTGCATGAAGAATCCAAACAACCATTCATTAAGACCGCTGCTGCTGCCAGTTATTTCTGTTCCAAACTATCCTTTGAGTACAAATTCTAGCACCAAATAGGCAATAAAAATGACTCTTGGTCTCTAAAGAGTCAAGAGCAGATCAGCGTAACACCGCTTTCAGGACCAACAGCTCGCTGCTCCTGAGGAAGCCTCGCCCTGCACAGCCCACTGGCTCCTGTGCTGCACACCTGTGCTGTGCTGTAGCTGCGCTGAATCCCGCGGCCGGGCTGGAAGAGCAGAGAGGTTCGGCAATCGCAGTGACAGCAGCACCAGGCAATACAGACCACCAGAGACACGCACGGTAGCGCATGTTTCAGAAACAAGTGAAAAGAGATGCACGCGTACCCTCGCAGCAGGCTGCACGGCAAATCCCCCAACCCCTGCAGCTGGAAGGGACATCCAGGAACCGCCTCCGGGGACACTGCACTTAATGCTACACCTTCTAATGGACTTCAGGGCACGCAGCTTTGTCAGCCTAATTAAAACCTGAAATCATTTACTGTTCACTGTTTTTCCTGTGAGGCAGGAAACAACCGGAGACTGATGGCAGGAGAAGTGTCCCAGAGGGCACTGAATTCCCTGCTACAATTACCTAGCAAAAAGGGCAGCAACATCTCTTCGGAGACTGCTGTCTGCACCACACAATTATGCGTTTAATGAAGCAGTTGCTTTCACTTTTTCAAGAATAGCTGAATGTGTTTCATGAGAATTTCAAGATAGGCCCTAAAGAGGGTAAGAATTAAATATATGTATATATATTATGCATCTTGGATGGCTCGTATGGGGGCATGGATACTTTGGCTCTCTCTGCAGAAGCTTATTTGTAAAATTATAACGTAGCCAAATGTGGAAGTCATTTCCTAAAACCAGATAAAGATCTGGAAAAATTACAGGTGTAATCCCGATTAATGCAGAACATTTTGTTATTTTAAAGTGTCATGTCATACAGAACATCAGCCCTTATGTGAGAAAGGTTCCATCTGCTTACCAATCTACTGCACTCTGGGTGAAACAGAACGAGCCACGTCGGCCCTGCCAAACCAAGTCAAAGAGCCCTTAAGAAACCGTGTGACCGAGACCAACCCTGACACAGAAATAGAAGCGCAACAGGCCCTTCTCAGACCAGCAGTGAGAAGGTCTAGAAGGGCCTTTTGTCAGTGTCTCCCACCCGCCAGCTGAAAAGCCATCTCCTTGGGGGCTTCTCATTCTGCAAGGCTAAAGGGGTGCTCTGTAACTAAATCAGTTTTATTGTGATTTTTGACAAAACTCATGACTTCTTGACAGACAAAGAAAATTGTTTTTTAAAAAAAACTTAGCTTATTCAAATTAATATTCTGATGAATTCAAACTTAGACGTGTTCAAGACACATCTAGACAGCTTTGCACAACTGCATTGTTATGACTCAGTCACTTGGTTTACCGCAATTTCTTCAAAGGTCATTTCTCACTTTTTACCTCAAAAGACTATTTTTAAACACTGTTTCTGCAAAACAACTGGCAGAATCAGCTGAACAGATCCCATTTTTCAAATCTGTAGGAATAGAGACAGTATCATTTGCAGATTAAAGAAAAAAAAAAAAGGAGTAAAAGATGGTTTGCAGCACTCTTCTTGCCTTCCTCCAGAAAAGCTGGTATTTTAAAATACTCTCTACGGACCAACTTGAGAAACAGCATTACCCATACCTGCTCGCTAGCAGGAGGCACTCCTCCATCACCCGATAAATCAACAGAGGACACTTTTCGCACAAGGAGATACCATTTACCAGCAGCCCGTGGATTTCAGACAAGCACACAGCATTACTGAACTCCACAGAGGATCCGGACATTACTGTCAGATTAGCATTGGGAAATAGATTTACCATCTGCCTTTTTGGCTCAAAAACTTAATCCTAAAAGCTTGAAAAACAAGGGTTTTTACACTTAATGTGTGTTCTTGTATGGGTTATATAAATGTGGTTTTCTTCATCAGCAGCTGCATAATTTAGTATTGAACAACTTCCCCAGTGGAAAGAACATTTGATTACCATTTTCACCTGCTCTAACAGCAGATCAATTCCTATTAAACACCTACTTTCACATATTACTTCAAATACTGTGTAAAGTCAGCCAAAAGCTCTAATTTAAAAGCCTACCCTCTTTTGTAAAAATTAACACTGCAAAGGCAGTTGTGCACTGAGCAGAGAACATACCTGGAAGCCACTGAAATTAATGGGGTTTGGATCTACATATCCTGTTTATAGGGGTGATTAAACATACAACAGGAAAAATAGCAAATAACGACATCTGTTACTGCAAGGGATTGTCAACAATGGAAAAAACAAACTGGTTGTATTTACATACAAACTGTTTATTCAGATCCCTCTTGCCTAATGCTTTTTTTAGTTTTCATATAGTAGTCTGCCTCAACGTGCAAAGGACTTCATGACACTACTAAAAATCCTTAAAATCAGAATACTATCTCTGGCTTAGTTAGGACATGTGAATATAAAATGCAGATACGTAAACACCACTTAATGGTAGAGCTTATACCGAGTATTTCTATTTGCAAGTATGTTGTTCTCTTCAGTGTATGAAGGAAAACTGACATCTTCACCAGACACAGTATTTTGCTATTCTCTACCTAAGAAAGCAAGGGTTTTTTCCTGTTTAATGTAACATGCTTTCTCTAACAGTTTAAGGTGCCTTATAAATTAATCGGGTACACTTAAAGTGAATTTCTTCTAAGCCAAAGGGACAATTCAGAGTAATGGGCAATAAGTGATATCCTAGGTTAAAAGTGACATTTAGATTTTCTGCTCACTCATGTTTCACACACAAAATGTTTCTTGATACTTGCATTTTAAGGAAGTTTCCATCAACACAGATGCTAGGGGAACAGAAAGCAGATGGCGGTTCCAGTCAACCAGTCTGATGAGAAGTTACTGGGAGGTTGGGATTTGATGACCGGATTGCTGAGAAACCCATTCGCCACAACAGCACACTGGTTTTTATTGCTATTAGCACTGTCACGGAATGATGGGCCACTTCCACCACACCGTACTCCCCAACAGAAAATGTCTAATGGCAACACATTGCAGGGGAGACCCCTCGAAGTGTACAGACACCACCACCCTTCTCAAAGGCATGCTTTTACAGGCATTTTTTTAAATAGTCAATCTCTAGCCAAATTCTACTGCAACTCCCTTCTCAGCAGTGAGCTTTCACCCACTCGTGTGCAGCATCCCACATACCAGGCAGGTTCTCACATCTGGTATCTCAACACCTCACCAGACCCTGTGTGTCTAGAGAACCACAGAAACAGCACGTGGATAAGAAGCAGAAGTACAGACCTGCTGCTGCTCTGCCGCCAGAAAAGCTGCTGAAGGCACAACTCCCATCAGTACAAAGTCCACCATTCCATTTTGTGCCATCTCCATTCTGCTTTAAAGACAAACTTATTTTCATTAATAATTTAAATTTAATGTTATAACTTCTGCATGCATTACATATTAAAGGTGTTTGGAAAAAATGGGCCAGAGGAAGCCTGGAAGTTCCTCTGCATAAGCAATTTAGGAAAAAAAATACAGATTTCTTCGGAAGCTGTTGTTTACATATAGGTGCTAGCTTTGTTCATGCCGCCAATTTATCACAGTTTCATTTTGGAAATGTTGCCCAGGATGATGATAAAAGGCTGTGACTCCAGTATTTCAAGGACATCAGGTTACATGCTGGATTTTGAAAGTGATTTAGCTTCTGCTTTATTGTCAATGAAATGATACAATGCCTTAAACTTCTAACTGATGATCAGTTATACAGGGAACTTAATAAATTCTTTCTGAGGATACAAGATCTGTTATATAAAAGTAACATATTTTATTTTTTAGTAGGTCTTCAGAAAACTAAGAACAACATTTTAGAAATATAAGAGTCCATCAGAAATGAATTAAGAATATTTCAGTCAGAAAATCTGCAGGGTTAATTCATCCTCTTGGATCCAGAAATATTAACATTTCACTCATTTCTACTCAAATTGAAGAGTTCAGTTATAAAGTCAAGAATGACAAAAGACCCTGGGAGATGCCAAAAGCATCACAGTGATTCCTGAAAAGCTCATACTGAAAACACAGCAAACATTTGTAAAGTTCTCTTACTTCCACCAGCTTAGTTTGACTGACAAAAACAAGCAGCTACCAGCAGCCAGGGCAGTCCAGCATGGCTCAGATGAACACCAGGAGGAGCCAGGTGAATTTTCACTCCCTACCATACAGCTCGGGGCTGGAATCTGAGCTCCTCTGGTCCTGCCAGAAAAACTGCTGATAAAAGAAAGTAAAGTAAGGATGTTTGGGCAGTCAGGAGCTTGGATAGCCCTGACCTTCCTTTTCCATGTGCTACTTGGCTTACTGCATCAAGGCTTATTTCCTTCCATCAAAATCTCAGCATCTTTCCTTTTTTAACCCTCTTGACATACTTTTCTGCCTTATCTCGTCCTTTTAAGCACCAGTGCCTTCCTTAATCTTGCTCTGTCAGGTATCTCTGGCTAGATCTCGCTGGCTCTTCTCACTTTACCTCCTAGTTTTTCTCCTCCCTCACACACATCATTCTGCTGCATGTGGGTCCTCTGGCTCTCATGATATTGTTCATTCTTTGTACCCTACGGCCCTTTTGCTTGTCCCTCCCACTTTAGAATCTAAACGAAAAGGAAAGCATGTGTTAGCATTAGTTCCCTTACTGACACAGGACAATACCACCGAAACTGGTTTCTTAACACAACACTGACGCAGTTATGTTCCCTGAAGTCTCCACGCACCAGGTGAAGCAATACTATACTCCTTTCCCAAACGTGTCATAAACAAATTATCTGGAAGTACAAAAGGATTGGCTGTAACCAAATACTAACGTACACTTAATGGACTGCAGATTTTGTAGGATGTTTAAAGTTTCCCCTCTGATCTCTCTGAACTTTAGCCTCCGTTTGTTTACACAGGCAGAGGCCAGGAGGTCACACCACTAAAATCAGCAAATTGTTTACACATATGGCCAGCAGCATGGAGCAGAACGTAGCCATGGCTACAACCATACACAGCACACTGAAGCAATTACTTTAGTTAAAACAAAGATACAGTGAGCCCTCATACGTGATGAGGAGACCTTCCAGTGCAATGAAACTTGGCAGGAACTAAGAAAGCAACTGGGATTTCTGCAGAAGCCCATACGCATCTTCCAGCCCAGTCTATCCCCATCACTCAGTAGAACAGCGCTCGATTGATTCATGAAAAGCAGCAGTCTTTGACACCATCGGGATCGAATTTTTAAGTGCAAGTGCAACTTCAGCATGCTGCAGTTAATGCTGCGAAGACTACACAAGCTCACAAAGCGAGGCTGGGAGAGAAGCTGTCGCGGAAGGTACCCGCGCTGCAGGCGTGCTGCTGGGCTGTGTCTGTCTGAGCGCCGGGCTTGGTGCCTGTGGCTGGGTGATGCATCACATCAGAGGCAACTTACCAGGGAGAAGAAGGTCTCTGTTCAGTGAAAATCCATTCTTTTCATAATACTTATGCTAGCTTTAAAACTAAAAGTTGCTATTTAAAAAAAAATTTATTAAGTGCTTAAAAAGCCTAATTCCTAAACCTCTAAAAAAATATTTTAACCTTGACAGAGAAAGACCTTTAAAAAAGCCTCTCCAAGCAGTGTAGTTTACATAACACAAATTACTTGGAAATGAGGCATTTTCAGAAGCATAAAGCATTTCAATTTTGGAAGTGTGAACAGGGTACTAATGTACCCCATGCAAACAGGGTACTAACCCCACAGTCTGTTTTGATGGACAGAGGAGTGTATTTCTGAGAGTGATTGCAGGCTCTCTGCTTAAGAGAATGCACAAAAAAGAGTAAACACTACAAGAAACAAGGAAAAGCACCAGGATCTAAAAGAAACTAATCACTTTGTCTGGGTGAAACGGCATACAAAGTGATGTATACTAGAAAAATATTAAACATTTACAGTTACTTCTCACTGCAAAGCAGAAGCACACCTTCTTTACATTTCATGTCCAAACTATACACACAGACACAAACGCCCATTTGCAATGGAGACGCAGAACGCTGAATAAATAAAAAATGTCTGTTCTGAAAAAACACAACAGTGAATCTCAAACAAAAATCATCCTCTTTTCATGTTACCTACTTCCTTTCTCAAAATACATTTGCGTTTCATACAAATCACTTTTCTGGAATGAGACAGTTTCGCCAACCAGGGACAGGACCAAACAAACAAGAAATTGCTCTGTAAAACTGCATTTAGATCCTGAAAAAAAATCATTGAACAAGTTGAAGGAGGCAATCCACAAACACAGCAGCACTGCTCCAGTCAGTCAGGTCCTCCTGGACAGTGCCTTAAGTCTTTGGCAAAATCTGCCAAACTACTTCACCGCTGCTGGCCCTACTGGCATACGGACAAAAAAAGGTCTAAATCTATCTGAAAATTTACTTCTTTCAGAAGATAAGGTTGTCATACACACAGCACTCCCAGATTGCTGCTTAGAGACATACTTCAGTTTTCAGTTAGCGGTAGGAAAGATGCAAATGTTTCTGAGAAGCTGACATTGGAAATGCATCTATAGCCTGGGACATGCAACCAATGTTATTCAGAACAAGTAAACATAAGTCTATGAGGAGAATCATCCAGCAAAGCAAAGGAATTGGCAAGGACAGAAGTAATAAGCCCCATGTCACACTTCTGCTCACAGTTGGGGTTTTTCCAATAAAGTGAGCACAGGTTTGATAACAGGCCTGATGACAGATCTGATCATCGGTCCCACCCAAACCAGTTTAAAGTAAAAGACTAAAGTCATTTAAATTCTCTGCATACAGATGAATCAAACAAGACAAGGGATCTTTGATCCAGTCCTGTCCTCGCTAACAGGACTTTCCATTTGCTATCTTCAAAGGGCAGCGCAAAACCGAACCTGCCAACACAGGGACTGCCGTGTCCATCAGGCTGCCCCGCAGGCTGCCCGGGGGAAACTACAATGTGCACCAGCTCTGACAGCCACGGAGGAGTGTGGAGAAAAGATTCAAGGACAAAATGCTGGCAGAAAAGAACACAAAAGGATGACCTGGAGCAGAAGGTCTTCGCACCTTTTACCAGAGTGAAACACTATCTGGGAGAAAGCGGGACACAGAGTAGCAGAAGAGTGCCAGGCTCAGAACTACAGCTGCAAAAAACAAACTCTGCTCTGCCACTTACCAACCTCTGAGCATTTGACTTCACAACCTCAGCATTATTTTAACTCAGCGTTACTGCTGGGGCAGCTTTCCCTCATTTACGCAGGGAGGTAGACGGCACCGTCACCACTTTCAGCGGAACCATCCGCAGAACACAGCAGCGTCCCTGGACACACTGCCTGTAGATTTACCATAAAAACATGGGCTTTGCTACAGTCTGAAGACTGGTATATTAATTACGACTTGCCACAATAAACTCCAGGAATATCAGTGCCTTCTCATCTTTAAGTGGAATTTGCTCTGAGCCCAAACTAGAAATGCACCTAATGTACCTAATCGGTAACAAGAGCTGTCCAACCTGAAGCTAGGGACGAGGAAAAAAAAAAAAAAAAAGGTAAATAAGAATTTATTATTAATAAGGGTGTGGTAACATAAAAGAAGAAAAACTCAGTTGGGGAAGGGAGCAAAGAAGCGGGAGAACTGAAAAAAGCAAGAGTGTCTTGGAGAGAGATGTAATGCAGAGACCACCAGGAAGGGACAGGAGGTGGCCGGGGCAAAAAGCCAGTTCACCAAGTGGCATATTCTAGTGACAACATAGTGGTTTCAACCTGCTGAGAAAAGGCTGAGAATTAATTAGAAAGTGTTAACAAATTAGGATTAACCCAGGGAAGGGGGGTGCATGTTGAGGAAGACAAAAAAACCCCAACAATGAGCTATGTGGTTCCTGAAGTAGGAACTGAAAATGCTCTTTTTTGTTAAATTGTCTTGAAAGCTAAAGATTACTTCTTCACAGTGTTAGCTGCTTAATTACTACCACTTCATCTTCTTGTTGCATGTCTATAGGGAAAATTCTTCCTAAGATTTAGCAATACTGGATTTTCAGAGTACATTATTTCCATTGCAACCCCCAGAGTAACATATTATATAAATATCATATAAAACAATCAGGTTTAGATAGACAAAAAAAAATCCATTTAAAAATTTTAATTGAAAACCATTTGGGGGAAAACCCAGAGAGCCCAATGAGAGATTATATATTTCTCCTGACAGTTAATAATTCCACAATCTTTACTTAGATTTCCATATGGTAGAAAGGCCTCCAAGGGGAAGAGTCCATATTTATAATTAGCATTTGTGGTATGTTAGAGGCAGACAATTGCGAGTTAAAATAACCTGAGAACAGTAGGAAAGAGCAAACAAGTTCTGCTTAGCTCCACAGCTCCAAATTTGTTAACATCATCCTTATGTCACAATGTTAGACACATGCAACCTAAGGGCTGAAAGTGATTCAGGGGTTAAGCTGTGGTCTTCTGCAAGAACTAAGAGCAAAAGATTCAAACTAATGCCACATCCCAAAACTTCCCTAGCTGTATCAGCAAACAGAGAGGAAGAGCCCTGAGCCCCCTCCTCCCTCCTTCCCCAGCCCAGTGCAGAACCCCCCAGAGCTGTTTCCCGCTGGGCTGCGGGTGCCTGGGCAGCCTCGGCTCCAGCAGCCAAACCTCAGAAGGGCAGGAGCCAGCCCCCGGCCAGCCCAGGGGAGGAGAGGGAGCACAGGATCCCCAAACACAAGCTACTGCTCCTGGGACTCAATGCAGGAGCAGATACAGCTCCCTGAAACAGGCCAATGTCCCCCAGACATCCCCAATTTTATGTTTGCACCAGCTCACTGCAGGCACAGCAAACAGGCTGCTGGCACGTAAGAACAGGACTCCAGCTTTTCACCACCAGAAAACACTTTTAGACATGGCCAGAGGGCCAGGGCTGATGCACACCTGCAGATGTTTCTCTGTAGCACTAGTGAGAGCGCGCTGGGCCAACGCACCCATGTGGGATGGTTCCCAAGACCAGCAGAGCCCCACAAACCCTCCTGCCAGCACTCAGCGTTTCATTTCAGTGACTTCTACACCATCACACATGCCTGGAAAACCTTTCTGCAGCCTCCTACTGCGTTCTCCCCGCCTAGGAAGATATTAAATACTAAATTTTGTACCTGTGAGTTGCATTATCAAATTCTGTATCTTTGGATCACCTATTATTAGTATATCCAGAATACAGACCCTCTGCATTGCTCTTTGGCAGAATTTGGAACAGCCACCCCCTAACACATGCTCCTGGAAGCCAAGATACTGACTATTCTGTCAGGCATTTTTAAGGATCAAAACAAATCACTGCGTTCAACTCACCTACTCCATGAACAAGTTTTCCCCCACAGCACGGTAAAGTTGTCCTCCCACTGCTTTGTTTAAACACACAGGTACTAATGTACCAGTCATGCTCTGCAATGGATACTTACACAGAAGTGTTTCGCTATTTCTTCTGTTCCAGTCTACATATAGTCTTCAGGGTTCCTCATCAGACAGACATAAATAGCTCAGCTTTTTTTAAACACACACATACCCTGATGAAAAGAGCATCTGAAAAACAGCATATACTGCATTTTCTGTGCATTTGTATTTTTAATTATTGCAATAGGCAATGAGTCAGAAGCCCAGTGTAAAACTCCGTAAAACTTAGGCACTGGGCAAACATCAGTCTTGTAAATAGTGCCAGCATTTGATCAAAGAAGTTTGTCCTGGGAAGAACTCAACATGCTTATGATGAGCACTTTCCATCCTGCCCCTGGCCTTCCCTCCCAAAGCCTGACAAATATTTGCAACTCTGAGTCTCTCACATTTGAGGGAAAAACTGTCTTGTGAAAGTCACAGCACATCATCATGTGATGCTCAAAGCAGCTTCTGAAGCAGAATACTCTGGGTATCAGATGCTGCTGGAAGAACTACAATTGATTTTAACTACAGGATTATTCTAGGAGCAATATCCAGAATACGGAGGGCAGGCGGGTTCTTGATCTTTGACCTGCAGTGTTATCCTTCTAGGATTCTGCCATCTATACAGTAATTAACACACTTCACAGTCTGCGTCGTCTCTATCCACTGTAACATATGTTAACTGCAGCTGCACAAGCCCATAATTTGATTCTCTCACTCTTCCACTCCTGCAAGCCTTTCACTCCTTGCCAGGCAACTGAAATACACGGGCTCGAAGGTATTCCGAGGTCTTCTAGCTAAACAGCAAGCACTGAAAACACTGGAAATCCCAGCAGCGGAGGTCTCCATTTGCTCCGTAAGACACCACATAAACAACCATGGCATGCTATGATACGCATCCCAAGCAGTGACAATCAATCACTAAACAGCAAGCTGCAAGTCACTGTCTGACAGCACAGTTTCAAGAACAGCAAAGTTACTATTGCCAGACCTACCAAAAACTGCAGTGAGCAGCGTGAGAAACTTCTGGGGGGGCGAGAGGAGGGAAGGATAAAAGAGAATTTGTAAGGTTAAAAAGCAAGCAAACAACAACACAAATCCCATACACATATGTATGTTCAAATGTATTTACATTTGGAATGCAACATAAGCATCTCACTCTTCTTCAAGATCTACTCCAATTTTCACAAGAATAAACAATAATTACAAAAACCCATAATATTAAGTGCTATGAGAGTGAACATCCAGAGTGCCACGACGAAGCTTGCACTGCTACCGAAGGGCTGGTGTGAGAGAAACACTTTTAGCAGAGAAGAGAAGGTGTTTACTCTAGAGCAGCAGCTAAACAAGCTACTTTGGTTTCTTGAACGCTGTTTTTTATTTCAGGACAGTAACAGAACAGTGAGCACATGACAGGATTCCAGGATGTCAAACTGCCCCATGGCCAAGTGGCTTTAAATTTCCTCTTCACATGATCAGATTAACACTCAAGCCTACACAAAAAGTTTAGTTTACAAGTTTACTTTTAGCCATGGGTTTAGCCTTAAAAAAAGAAAAAAGAGTACTTTGACTTTCTCAGGGATCGTTTAGGAAGCTATCCTGTCTCCTCCAGCAAAATTATCCCACGAGAAACCGGATGGGAATTTTTCTCTCCGCCATCTCACAGACCACAGCTATCCTGCTCTTCTTAGATCCCTTTATTTTATAATTTCTACCAAACTCATTCACATCTTCCTCCTGTGTTTTCATCTTTCTAGAGCTCCCTAGAGCAGCCCTGTGAAGGCTACAAAAGGAATGCAGAATGATTCCTTGTGTGGACGTGGTGGACCAAGCTGAGCTGTACTGTGCTTAGCTTGGCAGATATTCCCAGTATTATAAAAACTGCTTTCACACACAAATATTCAGTTTGCAAATGCATCTCTCCCCCATCCCCCCCTCCCCCCCCCCAAAAAAAAGACAAAAAAAGACTGCAGCAAGTTGTCAGCACACTCCTCTTTGCAATGTCTTGAGTAACTACAAAATACTTACAATCCTGATATTCCCATGTATGAACGTAGCCAGGAAGCTGCCAGTTAGCACCTAGCTGTAATAACCTGCAGGGCTTCTGGGGATAAAGATTTTGTCCCCCAGCGCTTATTACAGATGTTTATGAAAAGGTAATCTTAAATAGGGTCAAATTATTTCATTATGTTTCTGCAAGGCTAATGAGCAGGGAATTGATTTTTGACAGAAAAAAAAAAATTAGACTACCCTATCCTAATTGAAAAGAATAGTAAATTCCTTTAGAAATTCCTAATTGAAAGTCATGTGTTATACATTTGCTGTTATTCTCTTTTTACAAGATCAAGTTCCATTCATAAAGTCGCAAAACCATGAAAATTTTGTTCAGTCATCTATTTTTGTTAAATCTACGTATTTATATTCATGGTTGCTCCTATGGCTCAGATAATACAGTCTGAAACAAGAACAAAATTACACTTACTACCTCATTCAGCCTTTCGTTCCCCAATTCACAGCAGCCGATAATCACAGAATGGTTCGGGTTGGAAGGGACCTTAAAGACCATCCAGCTCCAACCCCCTGCCATGGGCAGGGACACCTCCCACCAGCCCAGGTTGCTCAAAGCCTCATCCAGCCTGGCCTTGAACACCTCCAGGGATGGGGCATCCACAGCTTCTCTGGGCAACCTGGGCCAGTGCCTCACCACCCTCACAGGAAAAAATTTCTTCCTAATATCTCATCTAAATCTACCCTCTTTCAGCCTAAAACCGTTACCCCTCATCCTACCACTACAGTCCCTGATCAAGGGTGCCTCCCCCTCGTGAGTTTTGCCACTGATCTTCTGGCTGGCTGCTATTTCAGGGTCATGGCAGCAACATACTGCTCCTTACTAGGTAACAATTTCATTTGATATTACCCCTTTAGATCAAAAATAGCCAATGTTTATCCAAACCCCTGTATTTCTGGAGAAGAAAATACCCTGAGAGAGCACCTTATGAAATGAACTAAGGACCAGAGCCCTCTTTCAGACTGTTGAAAGCAGTATTTGACCTGAGCTCCCAGATTCTTGGGGATCCACAGCTGCTTCTGAGGGTCCTGGAAACGCAACCACGGAAAGAAAGCCTACCGGCCTGAATGCAAGAATGTTGATGCACACCATGTAAGAGCTCCCACTACTACAGGAAATTTTTACAAGATCCACAAATCCTATTTGAAAACCACAGATTTAAAACCTATCCTCCAGTAAACAAGAGTTTTACTGTTAAATATAACCAGGAAGTTTCTCAAGATCTTTTTTCTCAGTCTGTTCCTTTTCTTTGGACACAGATTTCTTGCCACTCTGCTTGCCAAAAGGAGAGATATTTTGATACAATCCACACCACCATTACAAGACCCAACTGATAGATAGTTGTGGCCAGTAACTATGGGATGCAATCTACTCACAATGGACAGTCCCCTCCCACCCAGCACATTCTGTTCACAACAAAAGGATAAAGAAAAAAAATCTTTAATGAGAAAAGTTGAAAGACAGTGTAACAAAGAAATATGGTAACACTTACGGTCAAGTCCGTTGATGTATCTCATTGTAATTTCACAGTGCCCCCAAACTGCACTGACTATGGGGTAAAGTTTTTTCCCTTTTAGTCCCCTGAAGGCCACTCCAAGATACTGTCCATCTACCATGAAGCTAAGCGTCCCTTCATCCATATCCAAAACCACCAGTAAGGAGTCTGGGAGTACAAAAGACTCATCCGGTTCCAAAAAGACAGGATACGTGACCCCAGGCTGGTTTTTACAATTGTGGTAGAGTTTGTTGCGCCCCAGATCCCAGCCCCACGATTCACTGTTGCTACCAACCAACGACGTGTATCCCACCGAGTGCAGCGGAGCTTCGGCTGTGGAGACGCCCACCACGGCGTGAGTTCCCCGTTGCCGCGTGGGCCAGTGGATCTGCCAAACGTGCAGGCCTCTTGTGTAGCCGACTTTGCCCCGGATGCAATCTGTGCTTTGGGCAACTGGGTGTCTATGAAATGTCAGTTTATCATCTTCCTTTACAAATATATTTAAGGAACGATCTTCGTTGTTCCACGCATGTTTGTACTGGACCTCCAGTTTGGCAGGGGGCATGTCCAACAGCATGTCCAGCCGTGCGGGCTTGCAAAAATCCGGGCCTCTCAACTCTCGTTTAACAGGTCTATAAGGGGGCTCCCTCACATCCACAGACTTGATGCTCCCTGAGATTTTCTGGCCCATTGCTTGGCTGCAGATTTACAAAGAAGAAAGAAAAGTTGACTTTGGCCCAACGTTACCTCATGAAAGCACTTTTACACGGAGCCAGTGACCTGACAAGCTGACTGGATTTACTTCTCCTGTTTGGAGCTTTTTAGCAGCAAGGTTTTCAGAGAAAAAATGCTCCTGAAAGAAAGCAGAAAGTTTCCAGTTAGTCTAAGAAAGCCAACAGAAAACCCACAGCATATTTTTATAAGAACTTCTCATCTCTAGTAGTTATTTTAAACACCAAAGCCAACAAGCCATGACTTTTTGTTTGGTATCCTACAGTGCAAACCAGCCTGCCGGCAGGATGCTCCGAGCCCACCAGCGTGCGGAGCGCAGACAGTCATTTCCTCCAATTCATAATAGGATGCAGACATTCCCCACCTTCTACCCTTCCACCCATTTTGTCTGGCCAAGTTCACAGCGGTCCTGAAGAAGGCGTACACTACTCCCCAGCAACAGCAATAAACTTTATGTTCAGTGGTAGCTTCACTTTCACTTATGCTTTTGTTTCATACTCTTTGACTAGGCACTATGCGAGAATCTCCTTTTATTTCTAGCTGGCGACAACCAGCTTCAGCTTCTGTGCCATTATTAAAACAAATGCATCCAATAGCAAATGGCTGCAAATTTTAAATGTTTACTTTTAACATACACTGTCCTTAAACAAAATAAAAAAACAAAAATTCATCAAGCTTCAGTTTTTTATAAAGGAGATTTTAAAAAGAGAGGGCATGAGGGAAGAGGAGGCATGGAACGACCAGTGGAGAATGGCAATTTCAGTTCTTCAACAGATGTTTCTGAGGGGCAGCTACTACAGCCGGGTACGTTCTTCATCCTACCGGACAGCAGGCTAATCCACATGTTCTATATCACAGTATTAGGCTGACAAGAAGGACTGGAACACAGTAAGACACACTAAGGGGAATCAGTAATTTTGAAATGCATTACTTCTGTGCTTCCATTAACAAACATGGTATCTTAGCTCAAAGTGGTCAAAAGCACCCAGGAAAGATGTTTCTGAAGCTGTCTGTGAGAGATTCTTTGTAGCCTGGATATGTCAGATTAATTCACCTTTTAGAGCTCAGGTGGAGTGCAAAGGGAAGCCAAGAACCTCTAAAAGCACTAAAGGAATAAAAAATGAAGACAAAATCCTATAAACTCGAGTAGATTATTGACACGGGATCAAATAAAATATCTGCACCAGCAGACATATTTCCACCTTCTAGCAAAATAAGTGCCAAATCCAGGAATGCTCAAATATAGCTGAGGAGACCTGCTTCTTCATTTACTGACGGAGTGATGAAGTGTTGCAAGAAGATGCAAAAATCACCAGACTCTCAAAAGCACAAAGAACCTAGGTGACAGCTGGCTTTCGCAAAGCACCAAAAACCAGACATGGGTATAAACATCTTGTAAAAAACGTCTTGTGAGACTTTACTTGGTAAGTCAAAAGTCCATGTTCTTCCTTTCAAAGGACTTCTGCCCCACATATACTGTCCCACTGCAAAGATAATTTGTGAAAGATGATGAGTGGGAAACATGTACTCTCAATAGGAAGATATAAAAAGAGAAGTCCCTGAAAATAACACCTGTAAAATTGACCATCCAACCGGCCATGGTTTAGAAGTGAATTAAATCCTTATATTATTACAATGACCAATATCATGTAAAGTGTTTTCTGCATGTATTAAATTAAATACAAAAATGAAACAACACCTATGTTACATGAACGTCTTCTTTAACAAAAAAGGTAAAATAAAACATATTTTCAAATCCATGGGAGAGTTACTATACAAGGATATTATTTTCTGGTGCCTGGTCCCACCTTGTATATGCGCACACCTGTGCGTAAAACCAACCACCTCTTTGCACCTAATTTTAACCTTTAAAACCAAAATTAAACATAAGCCCCCGAGCCCCTCATATCACGCTTGCAAGAGGATTCAGAACGATTCACAGGAGCTCCCCACATGAGATCAGCTTGAACAATCCCCCTTCCTTCTTTCCAAACCATGTAAGAGGAATTTGATATTTTAAACAGCAATCACATTTAACTTGACACTTGCCGTTTCCACTAATGCAGAAGCACTTGCAGGTTGTTTCCAAGGTACGGCGGCACATTTGGCCCACCAGAGCAAGTCCAATACTTTATTCCACACCAATAATCCTGCAGGGAAATGAAATACTGACCCTAACATACACACAGGAAAGCAACAGGGAGTAAATACCATCAGGTGAGCAAGCCTTCCTAGGAGGACACATGCTCAGGGACTAGGCAGTTCCTTTTAAAAAGTTGCTTGGTTATTTGAGCGTGAAAGAAGGATATGAAAAGTGCCAGATGTCCAAAGGGAACCCCAGTGATTTCTGTATGAGATCTAGCTCTATGTTCCTCTGAAAAAAATCTCTGTAAAGCACAAGACAATTGCCATATCCCTGTCATCCTGTGGGGGGACAGCTGGGAAAGTCCCGGTGCCTCCTCATGTGTCCCTTCCTGATCACATGAGAAACTCAACTTGGCACAGAGGTTTCCCTGGCAAATCACCAAGAGATTATAAACACCAAAGTGACTCACTTGGCAAGCCAGACACAAACATTCTTCCTAATGTGCCCCAAACTGTAACATAACCAGGCTGCTAACAGATAGATCAGTAACTCAGAGGAGGAAAATGCAGCACTGTAAGTACGCTGACACACACACAACTGTGTCCTTGCTCTCGGATGCGCTTCCCACGTACTCTGGTTTGAAACTCTTACAACATTAGGCCAGAGAGATAAAAAAGCCTTTCCGCATATACGTATGTTGCCACATAATTTAATTCTGTTCTGCAACATTTTGCCAAATAGCTTTGGACAGGCACAGGACTGAATAATAATGCAGGATCTTACAGCTACTGATGCATTCAAGATGCGGCAGCTCCTAAGCACTGGTACAGCTCAAAAGCTACCTTTCAGCACATACAGTCTCATACCCATAATACACATCCCAGTTCTGTGTAGCTGGTAGTTGTTCTCGGCTTCTACTACAAGGCCAGCTACAGCCACACTCATCTCATTCAAGTATCAATGGACTTGAAAAAGTAAATTAAAAAAAAAAACAAACATTCAATCATTTGTACGAGTAGAGCAGTGAAGGTGTAGCCCTGTGCTAGTCGTGATCTAACAGCTCTGATTGCCGGTATTTAGTAGTAGCTGACATGAGACCTTCATACGAGAAGGCAGTGGCGGGTTGCAGCGCATGCCTCCTGCTCACAACCCAAGCACCGCCAACGTGAGCTCCACAGCGAGCGACTCACGCAGAACGTTCTGGCAGCTCACAACCGTCCCGCTGGCTGCCTGTGGGAGCGACCTGTCCCAAAGCCAAGATCAGCTATTCCCTCTTGTCTGCATCCTGTCCCTTTACACCAGGCAGATGGCAGAGATCCAAACGGAGGCAACGAACGGCAGCAGAGGCACTGCCTTGTCCTCCACCCCGCCAGAAGCTGCTGTTGCAGGAGCGCAGCTTGCCAGGGCCCAGCCGCTGACAAACATCCCCCCCCCCTGCTTCCACAGGTGACATCCCACCTCCGACAGAAGTGTCACACTCACGCCAGCACTATCAGGATCTCCAGGCAGCTTCTCCCCACGGAGCTACCGCAGACCGGCAGCTGCTGGGAAAGCCCAGCACAGGGCTCCGGGGGGAAGTGGAGTGTCTATCGATTCCTCCGGCACAGGCACCCCAAACCCGCCTCCTGTCCGCAGGACTGCATGGCCACACCACACAGGATCAGCAAAAGCTGTGGGTCGACCTGAAAGGATGGAAGATTATTCCTTCCAGATTACATACTGTTCAGTCCATTTACAGAAACATTTGGTTGTAAAACCTTCTCACCATCTCCTAAATTAATAAAAACTTGCCAAAGCACAGCACCATCCTTCAACTCCTGTGACTCTCTGTAATCTTACACTAGAGAAACACAGATTTCCTTGCCTGTATCTTCTCACTAGACACATAAATATTCTGAAATTAAAAGAACAAGCGTTTTCACTGTATAGTTTTGCTTTGAAGGTTTTCCCAAAGCTTTGTTCAGCCAGTAATTTTAAACCACCACAGGAGTTAGGAAATAAGAAAATATTTCAATCTGGCTTAATGTAGATGACCTTTCCATTATACCCATTTAGTGACTACAACTGAAACACCAAATTTCATCAGTTATCCCTGTGAGACAAGATATTTTGTGGAAAATAAAGTAGTATTTTCATGGAAAGAGAAGAAACACACCATTAGTAAGCTCCTTCAGCAACTGGAAATGCCTGGTTGAGAAGACTGCTAGCTTTTGTAACCTAAATTATTTGTGTCTCTCAGTCTCACATCCATGCCACACTTTGTCAGCTTTTGTTGATGATTAGATTAAGCATACTGTACATGAACAAGCCAACTCCAAACAGGAAAAGTATGTCAATGTCAGTTAGCAGTGTCCTCATGCAGACCACCAAAATATTTAGAGAAAATTGTTCACATTAAAACACACATTATACTTACCAGAGAAGGGCTTGCTGGGACACCACTGATGTAAATAAATAGGGTGCATTTTTTAGCAATACAGTACATTAGCATCAATAGAACATAACTGCTAATACAACAAACATGCTTTTTCCAAAGTCAGTTTTCAGCATTCATGGTTATATTTCCCTCTAGTGTACCATGAACTAGACGTGCAGAAAGCTTGAAAAACACGCACGAGAAGTGACACCACATCAATGCGATTCATAACTACAGTAAGAATGTGCCAAGACTTAGGTTAATTCTGCTAAACTGACACTAGTGAATTGAAGCCGAGTCCCAACTAAAGGCACTGATCAGTTAAATGGTCTATCAGAAAAATCATGCAAGGTGATTCCCCTATCTACCAGCATTTCAAACACCTACACAGTAGTTCCCATGCTTTTTGCTATTGACCCTCATTGGGTTTTTTCCTTCCTGCAGCCAGACCTCAGTGCCACCTCCCCTCCCCACCTGGGCTTTGTCACCAGCAAGCAAGGACTCCTGAACGCTGAGAGAGTGGCAGCAGCAGGCTGTGAAACAAGTCCTCTTCTCAAGGGGCAAAGCATTTGTTCCCCAGATGCCTAAAGAGAGCCAATACACAAAGTGTTCCAGCACTCTGACTCTAACCCTGGCCCTAACATCTCTACAGGAGAAACAGGAATAAGAAAAACACCAGCTCCGCTGTGCTGGGCAAGTTGATGAAGCAGCATTTGTAAGTTCAAGAACAAGGAGTTTTACCTCCCCCCCAGACAACATAAAGGCATGAGGCCCAGTGTCTACCAACTGTGCTCCCAGTGTGCAAACAGCTACATAACCATGACAACACTTGGTTTGAGGGTGACAATTACTTAAGCACATTTTTGGCACCCTAAAAAGCTTGAACACAACTACAGATCCTGGTATCCAACACTGTACAAAATGGGCAATAAATCAACAATGTTGGCTTCCCTTGTCAAACTGGGAATACACAGTAACAATGCAACCAGCCAAAAATGCTTGAAAACTCTAAACTACCCTGTGCTACAGACAAAATTTTGTGCTGCATGCACACTTAGCAAGTGACATTTAACATGCAGGATGAACAATGCAGCATGACTTCTTCAATTCCTGAAAGGAATGCAAATCCTGAAAATCCCAAGGACATTCCTCCGTAAAGGGTAACTCGTTTTGTAATGTTACAAAAATGTAATTGTTTCAAAATTCAAGATAAGCTTGTTATTAAAATAGACTGTGCACTTAGCTGCTTGGAATTAGAATAATCTGAAATACCACACCATCTGTACCACCAGAGTTAGAACTAGTTTAGTCATATGATAAAGAATTCAGAAAGAATCTTGAGTAGCTATGAATACAGAGGAATGTATGTTTTTAAATACTTCCATCTACTGTACTTTGGAATGGAGATGATTTGAGGTTTTGGGTTGGTTTTATGCCTTCCATCTCTCTGTATGTGTTTCTGGAACTTGCCTCTCTGGTACTGAAAGCGGTTTTAGATGCAAACATTTTTATACTGAAGAAACATGAAAGAAGACAAAACACCAACTCTGTAAACAGGTTTTTTGCATAATGACTTCTCAGAATACAGCAATGCAATTGTAAAAACAAATACAGTAACTCAATACAATAAAATTACTTTTTTTACTATGCTTTTTAAAACAGCAACATTCCAGTTCTAAAGTTACTGAAAGGAAACACTTATTTTCTTTTCAGGGTATTTAACAGGAATACCCATGTGATTCCACAATTACCATAAGCTTACAGATGTTCAAGCAGCTACATCCCTTCCACCACTCCTTCCTATTCATTCTTCCCTTTTGTCTTGCAGCCACCTGCATTCAAATAGCTTTGAGATCAGTCTGCCTCAGAAAAGTGGGCAAAATCTAGTATTTTATTTTGCCAGGTTATTTTCAGGTGGCTAAGCCCTCTGACCTGTCATGTAAACACTTGCTCTGGCATAAGGAAAGATTGAGAAAACAAACGAAAAGCTGAAAGGCAGAACCATCTATACAGACAGCAGCCCAAACTGTGGGGCAAGCTTCCACAGCCACTTCAAGCTGCCCTAAGAGGCACAGCTGAACTTCATGTCTAAATTCAATACAGTCATGAGCTTCTCCTGACATCCTCCCCATCCTTCTTACACAAAACTGTACATCCTCCATCCTTCAGCCACCCTTCTGCGACAGTGAATGCCGCCCTGTCTTTCCTGCATGGCTGATGGCGACATTTTGAACATTCAAGTGTCAGGGGTATATTAAAAGAGCAAATTAACACATGAAAAAGGCTTAACACTAAATTGAGAACTACGTTTTCAGCTCCACTTTGCATTTTACAGGATCATTTGCCATTTTACGTTTCTACTCGGCCTGCTTCACCAAGGAAATAATCCCAACAGGTGTCAGCCCACGTGACATCCAAAGCCCAAGGAATAATTAAGTTTTAATACTGCAATTTCTCTCCAGTCATTACTACTTTTCACCAGCCTAACACTTTTTTTAGACAATTTACTTTACACTGTACCTCTACAGCTTTGTAGAGGATCAATACTCCTACAGCGCCAATTTCAAAACCAGAACATTCATTAAAGGATGACCTCGGATGTGCCTGTCCCTTCCCACTGCCTTTCTTCTGCTGCAACTCCTTTTGTTACGGTGTACAGTGGAGCCAGTTAGCCCCTAAAATGAAACAAAAGTCAGAAAGCTATAGATGAGAAAAAGACTCCTGGAAAGCATCATTCCTCAGTCTCGCCAGCAGCAAATCCCAGGGGATGTGCCAGAGATGATCCTTAAGCGGACTCAGGGAAGGTCCAAAGATGGCAGGAAGTGACAATCAGACAGAATTGTTCACCAGAACTTTATTGCAACTGCAGAGACTGTAATAACATGCCCTAGTGAAAATCTGGACCCTTAGCCCAAGCTTCAGTCTTAGTATATTATGTGTGTCAATATTTTCCAAGTCTGGTGAGTCTTTAAATCATGACGGAGCCTAGGTCTACAACTGGTTTTCTAGGGGCAGGCTGCTGCAGACTTACCAGACTCTACAAGAGATGGGTCCGGTCTCACAGTGCCTGTCTGTACCTTTTGCAGCAGATTGTTCCAGTGCTTAGCCTCTGTACCCGTTATAAAAAGACACTGACTAACGGCTTAAAATTTACAATGCTCCTGCAATGGCCAGGATACTTTTACCTTCTTCTTCTGCTTCTGAGCCTTACTTTGTTTAATTCTCATTTGAATAGAAGTACCAGCAGAGAGACAATACCTGTCAGATGCTCTCACAGTTGGTGGGCCAGAAGCAAACACATCGGATGCTACAGACGAAGCAGCCCATTAGAGGCACTGGTCTGACCTGGATGACTTCAATACTTCCAGCAGTGCTGACAAATTCAAAAATGTCAAAAACATCCTGTGCCTCTGGCCAAACACAACAGAGAAGAGCTGAAGATATTCTTCCCCCTACAGTGAGTCAAACAGACTGATGCAGAAGAGATGCCCAAAGAGGCTGTCTTGGACAAGCCATGGGTGATCTGCTTCAGGGAAGCCACCACCGCACGCGGAGCTTGGGGCCGTTCCCTCTGCCCAGGATTAGGCTGGCAGAGGGGGAGGGCAGGGCTGCAGGGAACCCAGCCATTGTACTCACATGTAGGAGTATGAATGCATGAGAATAAGTTCAATCCTGAACAAAAGCATAATCTTTAGTTTAATAGGAAAATAGGCTTACACAACCACACCACCCGCACCCCTCCTAACCCTTCCCCTTAACTATTTCAGTCAATAGCCACCATCAGCCAAATGTGACAGAACAGCAGCTGGCTCAGAGGTAACTATGGTCCTAGGTGAGAGGCGGCTGGGGAGAACTGAGACATCCTGGAAGTGACCACGTGGAAGACCAGGCTGGGCTACGAGCTCACATCTCAGAAACCCAGAAGAGAATGAGCTCACGTCAAAGCTGTAACTGCAGGTAAAAAGTGTCCTGAAGGTCTTCTGATGTCAAGTCAGCCACAAAACAGAAATCCAGGAAGCAAGTGCTGCAGTTTCTTAAGTGACTTCTTTTAAAGAACAGAAGCTAAGTAAACACACTTTACCTATGTTAAGGAAGCATCATCACAAATTCAGACTGTGCTGATGATTTTGTATTTCCCAGGCAAGGTAACAAATGAAGCTACATACAGCTTTTGAGCACTAACAAAAAGACAAACCAACTTCCTGTTAAAGAACTAAAAAAAAGTTTTCTCAAAAAAACTCAACACATTTTTTTAAGCAACGGTAATGAATTTCATCTGTCTCAAGCACACGCCTCTGCTAAAGCCCATCTGTCAGTAGAGAACAATTGCGCAGACAAATGGGGATGACAGAGAAAGTTATATCACAGAAACAACCGTCCAAGCTCCAAGGAACAAAATTGATTTTCCTTATGCACATAAAAGCCTTCCCATTTCAGAGAGTAGTATTTTCATTTGTGTTTGCTATTAATTTAGGAAACAGGACACTTGGTAATGCAGGAGAGGAGAGGCTGGGAAAGGCCACAGGGATTTAAGGAGTTAAAGATTTAGAGAGTAATGTCAGGAGTCCATGTGACTCCTCCTGAAGACAGAAGGGACGGCTGGGTGAGAACCCAGGATGGGTCTGGCAGTGCTGAAGGCTATGTGCAATGTTATTTTCTTTCTGGACCTTTCACCGCCCCAGAGCCAGATGAAGTGGAAAAGCTGCCTTTCCAAACAAATACTGTTCTACAGACAAAAAGGATCCCAGGCTGTTTCCAGTGCTAAAATCAGAGAGGGCCTCCAACTAGGAAAAGCCACAGTGAGAGAAGTTGCTACTGCGAGTAGCATTTATGTCGCTTTACTACTGACCTAACAGTGTACATCCTAGAAGAATTTCATGTTGCAAGTGCCAACAATTCCAGGTATTTTTAACCCCAGGAAGTACTTTAAAAAACCCACACTAGACTTCCTAAAAGAGGTATGGATAAAAATAAATCAGCTTTGTGCCTGCCTACTGGAGACTCAACATGGACTATGATCTACAAGCTCAAATGCAAGGTCTGTATTTCTCAAAATAACTTCACACTTTAGTTCCCACTGCTAAACAGTCTTCCATGGAGAATTTTCTTTCAAGCAGCATTATATTTGTAACAATTAATTACTAATTATATTTCATTCCTTAATGCATTGGGAAGAAAGGGAAAAAATATTCAAATTATTTGGAAGAAAATGGTACAAGGATGCAAGTTTTGATGGAAATAAAAAGACATTAGTACACAATGTCTAGGTGTACTGTCACTGAAATAAAATACCCAGCATCCCATTCTGAAGTCTTGCAAAAGCTATATAAAAATGAGCATGCTCTAATTCATTTTTGCACAACCCCCCCATATTTGATATTACTTCAAAGAATCTTCAAGACATCATCTGAATTTGCCAGACATCATCTCCAGTAACTCAGGCAGGCCCCGGTTTTGCTCTGGAGAGCAATGTGCTCCATCTAAATTTGCATCAGCAGCACTATATACAAAGAGAAAGCACATCAGTAAATACAAGGTCAGCTCCATCAACAGGTGTAATATATATATCTTAAAAATATATATATTCAGAGTTTTTAATTCTGAAAAAACAAGCAAAACCACAGACTGCATTAGGATATACAGACCATCTTGATTGTTTTTAATTCTGAAAAAACAAGCAAAACCCCAGATTGCATTAGGATATACAGACCACCTTGATATCCAGCGAAATAAAGAACAAAAGTAACATTTAGAAATAACTTTAAAAGTAAGGTATGACAAATAAAGAACAAAAGTAACATTTAGAAATGAAAGTAAGGTATGACCTCCAGGGGAGGAAAAAAAAAAAAAAAACCAAAACCCAAACAATTTCCAATTGAGTTATAAGACCATAACACCCCCAATACGGCCTGCATTCCCAAACAAATACTAGGAAAATGGTTCTTTTTTTCAACTTTATCAGAGCTAGTCCAATTGAGTTATAAGACCATAACACCCCCAATACGGCCTGCATTCCCAAACAAATACTAGGAAAATTATTCTTTTTTTTTCAACTTTATCAAAGCTAGACTTGTTTTTGTTTACCACCTCCTCAAGAACAGCACAGGCAGGATGGAACCGAGTTGATTAATATAAACATCCTTCCAGAATCATTTGACATCTACCCAAGGTATTCACATCAGCATAAACACAAATTTGCATTTATCGAGCAAACCATGGCTGACTACTGAAAGAGACTCGAAGTCACATACAAACACCACCACCCTGTTGAATGCAAAAACCACTTCAGATACTGCACAAACACTACAAATTGCTCCAGTAGAGGAAAGCAAGCCCTTTGGCCAACAGGTTAATTAAAAAGAATATCTAAAGATACTAGGAATCTGTGGGGTTTTAAGTTTCAACCAGTTTTTCAAAAGAAAACTGACACATACTTTGCCCAGAAGACTGTGCTGACACAGAAATTGCTACTAGAATCATGGGATCAAGAGCAGTTCTGCATTTTTGTATTTATCATTAACTCTGTTACAGTTTATAGTAGAGATGAATAATACAGCCAAGTCTGAAGAAAATAATTTACACAGTATGGAAGTTAAATGAAGTGTTAAAATCCGTAAGTTTATCAACGCTTCTAACTACCTGAACCATCTCTCTAATGAAGAGTTCTTCCTCCACACTGAGGGAAGGAATGAAGAACAGGTATTTTCAATTCTCCTGGTCCTTAAGATCACCAAGTCCAACTGCAAACCTAACACTGCCAAGTCCACCACTAAGCCATGTGCCTAAGTGTCACACCTACACATCTTTTAAATACCTCCAAAGACAGTGACTCAACCACTTCCCTGGGCAGCCTGTTCCAGTGCTTGACAACCCTTTTGGTGAAGAATTTTTTCCTAATATCCAATCCCAATCTCCCCTGGTGCAACTTGAGGCCGTCTCCTCCTGTCCTAACACTTGTTACTTACAAAAAGAGACTGACACCCACCTCACTACACCCTCCTTTCACGTAGTTGTAAAGAGCCATGAGGTCTCCCCTCAGCCTCCTTCGCTCGAAATTAAACAACACCAGGAACAATGTTCCTGCTTCCTGGGAAACAGCTTCAGCCTGTGATCCCATCCCTCATTTACAGACCATCAGCACTATGCTGGGAACGATAAGAGAAGTCCTGGGATGTCATGGGACAGGCAACCAAGTGGGGAGGAGCACAGCCCATTGTCAGCTTCCTTAACGCTGGGGAAGCCACATTTGCAGCCTTCCGGATGGACTTAAATCTGCTCTCGTATTAGGACTTAGCTATTCACAAAAAGCTGAAACATCCCCAAAATAATTACAATTAGGCAACACTGGTTTATAAAACCTAACCAGCTTTCATTAGTCATTGAGACACAGGATTCTACAAACTCATCTCATTGCATAACAGACGGAAAGACCTTATTTCTGCGTTCCCCTGGGGTTTTCCCTTCTTCTTAAAAATTCAGGCTTTGACTCTTCCCCACTTTCAAAGCTCTTTTCCATGTGATTCTTCTTGACCTCACTCCAGGGGATCATCATCACAACTAATCACCAGTGGATGCTGCTCTTATTTTCTCCACAGGCACTGGCCCACTCCATTGCCTGCAAGACCACTTGTTTCTACATTACAAAAATCAGCTGCAAATATTAACCAGACCCCACAGGTATGATTCACCTGAATAAATTTAGATTCTATGATGCAGATGAGCTCATCACTGGGACAAAATTAAGGCCAGTAAATGCCCATTTTTGCAGTGGACATAAAAGTGCACCTCGTCCAAACTTAGATGAGAAATAAGAAGGAGGAATTAATCTCATATACTTCTGAAACCAACACACTAACTCATTTAATTGTTCCCCTCATAATCAACATAGAGAAAGGGGAAGAAGCTGACGAATATACAAAGACTACCAGAACCACTCTAATATTTTTCCCATTTTTTAGTGTCCTTTTAAGACATTTACCTCCAACTCCGCAGCAGGCTCTTAAGGTGAGTGCAGCCCACCTGGCACTGCGGGAAAGAGAAAGATCATGGAAGCACACTCAACCACCACCTTTCACTAGGGACCAGATACCTGGTTCAATCCCAACCTAGACTCACCAGTAATTATCAAAACATGTCATCACTTTTGACTAACACAGGATAATCAAGGGGAGGAGAAAAGGTAGAAGTAGCGTCAGGGTCCTCTCTGAAATTCTTGTGAGGTAAAAAAAACCACTTATAAACACAGATCCCAATTTCTGAAGCTACTGCATGGATTTAATCATAACCTATGCAAGACACTGCAATCTCCACTACTGCAGAAATACTCGTATTTATTCAGAAAACTGTTCAAAATAACCTATGGCCATGTACCAATGGAACTCAGGGCATATTCCTGCTTGGAGGGCAAGCCAGAACCAGACTGAAAGACCTATAATTTGGAAATCAACAATTTGTTGGGCCAGCAGCTGAAAACATGAGAGATGAGCCATACAGAGCTCCAGGCTACCACAACACCCACAAGTCAATCTTTTTTATGCTGCACTAGTTACTAATGGATACCATCAGGGTCTATAGGTTACACAAAAATTGCTTCCATCTGGGGCCAATTTTCTGTGCTCTGAAAAATATAGGATACTATAACATAACCACCATCCTTACTGGAAAGGGAGAAGACATCCTCCAGGAAAGCAAAGACAGACATGGACAGGAACCCTGCGCCACCATCTGACTTCCATCTCCAACATCCCTATCCCCAATCTAATGACACACGCTGCGAAGATAAAGCCTTTGGGTAGGGAAGAGGATGCACTGGGTTAGACAATGAGGACATTGGTGGTACAATTAGGAAATCCAACTATATTCCAAAGTGGTTCCTGAGAGCAATTCCCTTGCTTGGGAACAACTGCTTTAAAATGGTGGTCAGAAGAATGAATACAAGAGCAGCCACTTAGCTGGCAAGAGTAGGAGGAAACTACTCAGTGAGCTGTGCCACAGCTGCAGCCAACACAGACACCCAAGAGCAATGAGAAAAACACACCTTATAGGGCTGTAACTGGAACACAGAGTTCTTGAACAAAGAATCCCACGTATAAAATCTCAGTCAGTACTTTGGCCAGGCTGTACCACAGATACACCAGCTACCTACCTCTGGTTTCAGAGGATGGCATTCGGAGCTAACCTTGCACCACAAAACACAGCTCCGAAGCAGAGGACAAGGCAAAAGGAAAAGAGGGCATGCGCTTCTCTGCTGAGGAAGGATTCACAGTGATGTTAGCAGGGGAGAACTTCCAGTACTAATAAAAACCAAGGTAGTCAGTCTCCATTCAATTGCACAGAAATCACTATGATTTATGACTTCTGCCGAGGTCCACCAGCAGAGAGGACAAGCCCCACCCCTGCCTGTGCTACGCATACGCCATCTCATGTCTGCGCAAGACAGGAGCAACCGAGGCTGCCTGCTGTACACGGACAAAATATTAAAGGAATTAATTCCCAAGGCAATAGGAAAATACTAGACGGGAGAACTTCCAAGTCGCAAATTCTGCTTATTTAAGCTAAGCTGCTTAATCAAGTTAATTGAAGGAATTAAGAAAGCATCTGGAGAAGAACACATCTACCAGCCAGTCTCTAGCCATGCCTGATCTTGGGTTACTTTTTCTGGGTGCAAGTTTCCTGCTGGCACAGCGCAATCCCTCATCAGCCATTACGCTGATTATCCCCCATTAGTCTTGCTAAGTACAAGGATGAAATTGGAGCCTACTTTTGTTATTTATTTACAAGCTATTCACATACTGGATATGAAGCAACTACTTAATGCTTCGTGTTAACAAGAGAAGTGTAGCTGAATATCAGAGTTAAATCTGGCCAATGGAAGTAATAACTCTCTTCACAAAAAAAAAATTGTTTACTGAATTTTTTGTTTGGTAAGATGAGCAAGACATAAGCTTACGCTCTCTCAAAATACAACTGATTAATACGCAGTGGGGGAACAGGTAAGAACCCACGAGAATGACAACTTTTAAGTATCAGTCCCATAAAAATAAAATTCAATTAAAATGTCATTCTGGAAAATACTGAGAACAGAGCTGGGACTCTTACAAAATGATGATATTTCTTCCATGCTATTAAGACAGAGTGATTAAAATAAAAGATAATCCCCTTTATTTCACAAGCTAATTATTACATGTAATAAAAATTTCTTCTTGCACCATAAGAGACCTAAACACAAGAATTGAATTCTACCAAGACTATCAACCCACATATCTTTGCTGTAATACAGCAACTGCTTCAGTTTTCCCGTACAATTATATTTATACAATGGACTATCAGGCTCAGCTTTGATTTCAGCATACCACATTTCCTACCACTTAGGAAACCAAACACAAAACAGCTGTGGAAGCAAAACCCACTGTATGCAAATATTCAGATCAAAACAAGTACAAGCAGACAATCCCTTGTGAAGACAACTTCAGCGGGAACTCTGTGCTATACTAAAATGCCAGTTATGCCTTGGTGTAAGGATATCCAAAGGAAACATCCCACACACATTTTTCACAACAGGTGAACAGAGATGCCTGCTCTGCACAGTCTAGATGCCTGCTTGAGTTAAGTGCCCAAGCTGCGGCATTGCTCCAGAGGAACTGAGCTGCTTGCTATGCTCACTACTATGTGCTTACTGCATTGCTAATTCAGACATCTAAAGTTAGATGCCAGATTTAGCCAGGGGTATTCCCCAACATCCAAAATGAAAAGAAAATAGTTCTGCATTAATTCACTATCTTCATCCATTTGCAGAAACAGACATGATGTCAGGTCTTCACACGCTGGAATGACATTAGACCAACAATCAACCTGTCCATCTGTGCAACCTCTAGCTACAGGGAGAGAGAAATAGTCTCCCTCATCTCCTGAATAACTGCACACCAGGCAGCATCCACAAAGTCACATTTCTGCCCAACCTCAGGCACAGCTCCCCCAGGTTCCAAACTATTTTACCACAAGGAAACCAAAGTCTAAAAATGAAGAGAGTAAAGGGAGAGGGTTGGCTGCTGTGTTCATTAAGACTTCCTGCTCCAATGCCCTCTGTTAGAAGGATGCTGACGGGGTGCACCCAGTAAAAGCCAGCTCATCAGTCAGTCTTGTGTCCCTGAAGTGTTGACACACTTCAGCTTGAATTTCCCTTTGGTGTCTTCTTCCAGCAGTCAAACTGAGATGGCCTGGCACACATGGATTTTTTTCTTCTCTTGCACTACCATTCAGCATTGCTTGTAAGAGGTGTATGTGAGTAAAAATAAACTGTTCATTCTTGTTACAGGGTCTAAGAGTAGGAAACGCAAGCCAGTTATCAATGTTGTAGGTGGCTCACTGGAGGAAAAAAAAAAAATGTAAACTGAAAGACCACTGGATCCCAAGAAACAAATTAAACGGTGGCAGCAGTCTCATGCATTTTCTCCCATCCCACTGCAGCTTACTGAAGCAAAGGAAGGTGTGCTACCACATCTGTGCTGACTCCTCACAGGCGTTTGAGCATCACAGCAGTATCCTGCAGCAATCTCTGGCAGTTTCATTTGTGCACTCTGCCTACCAAGTCTGTTTTCATTCCCCATTTCACTTTTAAATCCTGATGAATACTTAAGCTTATCTCCTTTGACAAATTAATCACCTTTTCTCCAGGTGCACCTCCAAGAACTTGACCTGTTGAATGTTGCTCTTCCTCCCTCCTCCCACTACGTCTACGTTTCAGTACACAGCTACTGGGAGGGTTATTGCATAGGCGAGCCTCTCTTTCTTCTCCCCACCCACACATTTTGCTTCAAATACCATTAATGTGAATGTTAAGAAACTTAAAAACAACCAGCACATATTCCAGGTCTCATGCTCATGCTTGTTTAATATATTTTGTTATACTTAAACCTCAAAGGATAAGATACAATGCATGTTGTAACAGATCCTTCCTGAGCACATTCTCACATCTTTGGTAGATGATCACTGCACTTACAATACTGCCTCTTAGTCTAAACAAGCCATCTACGAACTACATGTAAGATTTTCTAGACAACTGGAAACAGTTGCGTCAGCACTGACCGAAGCACAAAGGACCTTCTTTATTTTATGCTTTAATAATTTTAAATAATCAGCAGCCTGAATGCATTATTCGCCTTTGAGTACCAAAGATGAGAGAAAACACACCCTTTTTATCTCACAACATCAAACCCAGGGCCATATAAATATTTAGTGAATGATCAGTACACTCTGACTTACAAGTGAGAAAATCAGTCAGTATTACCCAGGTGTTAACGGCATCAGAGACCAACACCACTGACATGCAGGGACACCACCATCAATCCCCGTCACAAACCAGGTGTAATACTAACACACAGCAACGCAGTCCAAATGAGGGCGGGATGGCAATGTTTGCTGTCTTCTGTACACTTCCATGTGTCATCATCTTTAGTTCAGACAACTTGTGTTGCCTCTGACGTGCTTGACAACGGTTTCCAACAACAACAGGGAAAAACAGTATTTTGGCTTCTTCACACAGCATCAAAATTTATGAAAGCAAGAGGACATAATGCACCTACACCTCCTTGCAGGCTCGCTCCCCCAGAATCCCCACCTTGCTGCTCTGCTCCACAGACAGGGACTTCACCGAAGCATGGTATACTGGTTTTGGCTGGGACAGAGTTCATTTTCTTCACAGTAGCTAGTAAAGGGCTGGGTTTTGGATTTGTGCTGAAAACAGCATTGACTATACTGGGATGTTTTCGTTACGCTGAGCAGGGCTCACACAGAGCCAAGGGCTGTTCTCCTCACCCCACCCCACCAGCAGTAGGCTGGGGGTGCACGAGGAGTTGGGAGGGGACACAGCTGGGACAGCTGACCCCACCTGACCAAAGGGATATCCCATACCATATGATGTCCTGCTCAGCATATAAAGCTGGGGGAAGAAGAAGGAAGGGGGGACATTCAGAGTGATGGCGTTTTGTCTTCCCAAGTCACCATACCCGTGATGGAGCCCTGTGTTCCTGGGGATGGCTGAACACCTGCCTGCCCATGGGCAGCAGTGAAGGAATTCCTTGTTTTGCTTTGCTGGTGTGCAGCTTTTGCTTTACCTTACCTACAGATAACTGTCTTTATCTCAGCCCACAAGTTTTCTCACTTTTACCCTTCCGATTCTCTCCCCCATCCCACCGGAGGGGAGGGAGTGAGCAGCTGTGTGGTGCTTATTGCCAGCTGGGGTTAAACTATGACGCATGGGATGAAACCATCAAAACTCAGAATTTAATTTACCAACAGTCTGGGGTTTAGCACAGGCCTAAGTGCGTGATGCTTCTTCTTTCTTATGCAAAGGATAAAGTAACAACCCTGCTCATGTGAACTTACTGGTGCCCCAAAATATTCCCAGGGCCTTGAAAAAGTTCAGCATGTGCCAGCCAGTATCACACCCTGAACTTCTCATTTTAAGTCCAAGTAGACTAGTGATAAACCATCAGGAACAGATACCCAACTCTCCATGCAAATACGTCACACATCTGAAAAAATATCTACAAGTCAATCTTTTTACAGGTTAAATAAGGATAAACTTTAAAGACAAAATTTAACTACTTCATTTGTTTTGCTAAGTTTAATGGGCTTTTTTTAACCTCTTTCAGCCAGAAAAGCAAATAATACAACACAAACAATGCCATGAAGACCAGGTTTCAATTTTAACTCTTAAATCCCCAGATTCACCACACTGAATTTTGGGATCACTTTTAACTTGAGCCAACAATTCACATAAATGAAGTCAAATACAGGACACGCTACAAAATTCTATGTAATGACATCACTAAGCAAGGAATACTACTACGAACAAATGAATATTTGAACTTTATTTTAAAGCAACTATTCACTTCAAAATACCACAATGATTCTGCTGCCAAAAGCACATGACAACCTTTGGCAAGGAACACAGCAGAGCTTATCCTGGAAACAAGAGTCTAAAATATTTAACTTGGAAAACAAAGTTTAAAAGTATCAGTACTGGCCCCCATGTTTTTCTGTATGTCCAAGCTACCCTTAAAGTAATTCTCAAAACAAGAACTTTTTTATAATTTAGCTAATAACTTACAAAATAGTTAAAACTCTGAATTAAAAGTTACCTTTACCCGCCACTTAATCCAACTATTTCCATGGCTACATGTAGGTTTGACTGTCACAGCATTTTCTCACCTGTGAAGTAACAGCCATCATTGACAAAACTGTGCATTGTGTGGCTTCTATCAAAAATAGGTTAATTATGAGATAAGCTCAGGATTTTGGGGAATAGGTCAATGCTCAAAGATAGCAATAGCCAACTTTCTTCCAAGCCATTTCTGGCCCTCCTTAGTAAAACTATTTTTCAGAATATTTTTAAAGAAAAACAAAAAACTAAACTCATAGATCATACCCATGCCTACAGTCACCACTTTGGGATTTCTGTGGACAGCACATTCTCAATATGAAATGCACTACTGACGTAAATACTCTGTGCAACAAAGCTTTCTTTTAAAGTGATGACCTCCAATACCTAATGAAAATTATAGCTCTCCACTAAATGGAATTTATTTCTGCATTCATTGAAGAGACAGAGGAAAAACAGTAAAAATTAAATGTCAACTGAGTACCTAAATCTTTCTGCAGTTTTGAAAAATTGCACCTTTTTCCATGTCTAAAGCTATGTAAGTGCTCTCACATGAGTAACATCCCCTTCAAAGAACAATTCTAAATAATTTTAAAATATTCAAGAAACACCACTTTTAAAAAAGGCTCCTGAATTTGAAGACAAATGGAAACAGCATTGTTCAGGCTACTGAATATCATGTTTAATCACAAGACAAATTAAAAGTCACGAGGTAGCTGCTGCTGTTAGGTGTAGAAGGAGCTTGAATGGTCTCTACAGATCAGCCCCGCTTCCTCCCTCCCTCTCACGTGTTGCTTTGCTACATTCAGGTAGCAAGCAGAAGAACTACTGAAGAAATACAATAGCAAAGTGCAAGTCAGCAGTCCTTTCTGCGCCCCAAGGCAGAGGGGTCCCAGGCTGTCCAGCCCAGCCGCAGCAAGCTGAGCAGCTCCCCGGCCAAGGGGAGGTTTCAGGAGACAGAGCTACTGCAGTTCAGAGCCTGGTTAGGTCCCAGCATGGACCTGTTGCTGCAGAAAGGAAATCCTCATTCTTTGACAAGACAATATAAACACGAACAATCTTTTCTGTCTCTCAAAATCCCTTTGCGAGATCTCCTTCAGGAATTGGTTAGCATAGAAGGGGACAACCCAGCCTAACAGAAGACAAGTGCACACCAGCCTTCGGTGATCAGGTCAAGTGAGAAAGGCAGTATTGGAATGAGCTTTTGGAAGTGCACATATTTAAATCACGAAAGCAAACTCGACTAAGGAGTCTGCTGTATGGCTCTGAAAGAATTAGCTTGCGATCAGCTCAAAGATGGATTTCATACATTGCAGAGCTTCGTGCTGCACACCAAAGCTTACTCGTCACTTCAGCCTCTGACAAATCCTCAAAGATAAAGTTGCAAAGTCATCTGCGCTCTGCAGTGCAACACAGTAAAACTTGTCATCCCACATCACTCACCAGCAGGATTAGCCAATGATGTTCAACCCAAAGATACACAAAATAAGCAGAGAAGCAATAAATTAAAACAAAATATTGCTCAGTGTTGCTCTAAATTCAAGTGACTTCAGAATGAACAGATCTGGGTCAAAGCTGAGCACCCATGTTTAGCCTAGGTACTTCACTGCTTATTAAGAAAGAAAACTAGGTACAAACTCCCTCGTGGATTTTTTTTTTATTTTTTTTTTCCTATGGACAAAACACAGCAAACTGTTAAATTTGTGCATTTCAATCCCTTCATACATTTGGAGCTGCACTGCATTGGCCTCTGAGGCAAAGACAACATCTCTTTAAAAAAAAACCACACACACCCCAAACACAACTATATATACATGCACCTAAATAGGCTAGTATCTGCCACTGCTCCATTTCTGGGGGGAAAAGGAGCCAAAGGAAGGAAAGCAGTGAGCTCTACCCAGCACTCCCGATGGGCAGGCACAGTTTTTAACCAAGCAGACGTAGCCAAAATATAGCCATCAGGTTTTCCTCAAATATTGCCAGTCAAATTACAGCTGGAGTTGTTAGCTCAAGCCGTGGCACCCCACAAGCACTGCTCTCTGTCATGCTGCACTGCTCCGGAAACATAAGCCACATTTTTCTTGCTCTCCGGTTTGATGCATTTTTCCACCCTACCACCAAGGCTACCGAGGCATGCTGTTTTCTTTAAGCTTTGCTTTAAAATTAAATCTCTTCAGGGTAAGGATCTTTCTTTGCTAGGTCATGGATGCTACCGATTATAATGTCAGCTTTCCACACACAGAAAAAACCCCAGGCCCCAGTTTTATCCCTATACAATTTTCATTTTCACACCTTTTCAGGGTGTGGGCTGTCAGCGCTGCAAGCAGCTGAGGCAAAGGCATTTCCTGACATCCCACCGGACATCATCCCGGAGCGGGATTCACACAGCAGCCACCATTTCAAACACTTTTACTCTGGAGAGAGCACAGGTCAAGCACACAGCTGTCTCCAACCAACAGTAGTTTGAACAGCGTAACAAAGTAACCTTCTCAAGTTAAAGGACAACAGTTGAAATGGTTCATTATTAGTAAACTCAGGATTTGGCCCTTCTGGAGTGGCGCACCCCAGTGTGTTTGTAGGATGCGGTGCCATCTGTGATAGCGACCCACACACACCTTTTCAAAGCAAAAAGCAAATAAACAAAACGCCCCCACCAACGAACCCCCCCCAAACAACCTGAGCATAAGTTGAGTGAAGTAAAAGTCTGAAGACATGAACTACTCCTCCAGGCAGCAGGTGATGCATTAACATCTTATCCTACAGCACAGCCATACACCAGCTTGCAGAGTTCTCCATCACCTAAACTGCATGCTCCAAAGACAGCTTGAAGCCACCCCTGAAGGATTGTGTGTTGCAGGGAGTGACGCCAATTCACTGACGTGGACACGTGTAGTGTGGGCAAGGTAGCCATCTGGCCTGGCAAGGTCCAATCCACAGCAAAATGTTTATTTTCAAACAGTTAAGTCCCACAACAGTAACTTCCAGAATTATTAGTAAATATTTAGCTACACATAGCAACTTTACACAGAGTTTTGACTTCAACAAAATTGGTTAGCTGTTCAACAGGCAGCCTTAAGCATTGCCTTCATTGCAGAAAATGGCTTAAATAAATAACTTTAAGGCCCCAGGACAACACGTGCAGCCTACATCTCCATTAGCCTCGAGCTGTGTACCATATTAACAGAGCTCAGAAATACTAAACTGAATTAGCTGCATCCATCTAAACAGAGTTTTGCCGGCCACAAGCCCTTCACCGCTGCAATACCAGCCTCTGCTGCTCTACCATCAGTCTTGCCTTGGCCTGAAGCCAGGATTTATGAAGTCCAGCAACACTAACGTCAAACCTCTACCCTGGGAAACCTGTTAAATGAAAATACATCTAGATTTCCTTTATGCGGATATTCTATTAGGAAGAAGAGGGCATTTATCCCCACTAACCGAGGGAGGAAATGGACGCGAGAATCAAGGCTGCTCTGCATTACCATTACTCCAGCTGGGATTTACCGAGTCTGGAAGCACTCTGAAAGCCTCCAATTTGCCCTGAGGTGACGTTGCCCCAGCACAAAAAGAACTGAGTAAAGGATGTCAGTGCAGCAGTAGTGAGCACCACGCAGGCTAAAGAGAGAAGAGAGCTAAAACGCAGCACAACTTACAGAACTTTAATCCGGTAAAGGCATACTTCTGTTCCATTCTCCCCTTCTTGGCCAAGAAGAATTACGGGGATGGGACAGCTCGCTCTCTAACACAATGTTGATAATCACTTTAACCAAATAATTTTAACAATTAACATCTCAGAAAACCATGCTCTACTTTCTTCCTCAATTGCTGTACTATGCCTCAGCTCCTCAAAGGAAAAGTCTCCAGCTGTCTGAATTTAAAAAAGCCAACTCAGAGGAACCATCGGTGCCATGTGGCAGAACTTGGTGTGAGTTCCACCGTGAAAATTATTTTCCTTCCCCACAAAGACAGGACAGTGACCTATACCCAGAAGAGGGACAAACAGTCATTAAGAAAGAAAATGAGACAAAAATAACTTGTTCAATTTTTCTTGGTACATGGAAAATCCATTACAGAAGTTTACACAGCAAGGATGAAGCCTGACAAGTCCATGAGCTGCTGCTTGTGGAGTCGCAGCAGATGGCCCTTCGTTCAGAAACTCCTGTGCTGCACAAACGCAAGTCAAAGATGACTGTAATTTGGTCAAACCAAAAATCAGAAGTTCTAGTTCTTTCAAGACATTCGATTGGTACTTCACTACAGGGTTTCTGTGCATCTATGAAAAAATAAAAATCTCGCAAGTCTGAAAAGCTCCTTGCAAAAAAGGTGGCACTGCTTTATCACTCCCAAGCCCCAGAGCCTGTCGAACAGGAAGCCTGCTGTTTCAAACCTGCCCGAAGTGACATTTGCAAAGTCAAACAGAAGCCTGGAGAGCACACTGGTAGGAGGCATCGGTGTGAGCACAGGGTTCTCCCAAGCCTAACAGCACCAGGATGTACTTCCAGAGCAACACCCACATGAGGGCCTCAGCAAGGCACGGAGCTGGGAAGTTTTATCATCCTTGTGACGCAGAGAAGCGCCGAGCCTCCCTTCAGCCCTGGCAGGGACACTGACACACATGACGGTCATCCAAGGACATCCAGAGTCAGCAGCAAGACACCGAGGCATATTAGCCACCAAGAAAGCCAGACTTCCATTACCAACGCCAGTTACAAAACTTCCGCTTGTTGTTAAGAGAACACGCAGTATCTGGTACTACTCTGTCAGCAGCACCAAACAATCTATCAGCAATTTGATATCCATGTCCCTGAGGGGCTGCTTTAGTTACAGAAACAACATTAAAAATGTAGCATCCTCTGAGATACGCTGCGCAAGCCAGGCCAGCTTCAGCTACAGGCATGGAGAGTAACTCTTTGGTTGGTTTTTCCCCAGAGATTAAGCTCTTTCCCAATGTGCAGATATCTTATCAGGGATTGCTTCTGTCACCGAAGGCAAACAGAGCACTGTGAAAATATCAGTTGTGACTTAAGCACCGAAGGGCTGCAGCCAACATCAAACCAGCGACCGAAGCAGTAGCTGGCCATCTCTCTATATAGGACGCTTTCCCCCCAGAGCAGTTTACACTCTAAGTCCTAAACACAAAGAAATAAAGATTATTTGCTGGCAGCACGGATGCTGCCACATCAACTTCCTTGGCTGCCCCTATGCCAAAGCCGTCCCTTCAGGAAAGAGCAGGACGGCAAGGGCAGCGTCCAGCTCCCCAGCCCTCGGTCCTTCTGTAGGACAAACCTCCCGACAGCAAACCCAACCGCCCGCCTGCCTGCCTGGGAGTTCTTACAAGTAACCGAGGGCAAATCCAGTCAATACCTTTCTTTGTTGAAATCCAAATCTCGCATACAAATCCGGGCTTGACTTGACAAAGGTTCAGCTTGCCTCATACCCTTGCTGAGAGGATAGTTTAGTATTTCAGATCTGTCTAAACAGTTGAACTGAGGTCTGGCGTTTGCTGCCGGAAAAAGCGCCAAGTAACCACTGTAAAATATTTGCTTGTGGCAATCATTGGGCAAGGGCTTCTGCTTTCACCAGCGCAGAGTCAAATAAACTCCGTTCATAAGAAATCTTTAGTTATCTGACGTCTAGAAATAGTTCTCTTTTATAGCTCAGGAAACTGATTTCTATTGTAAAACGTTTCATTATAAACCAGAACGCGTTTCAGAAGTGCATTTCTTTAAACAGCAGCTTAAAAACCAGCACTGTTTAAGGAAGAAAAAAAAAAAAACCAAAACACCACACACCACCTCGTCTCTACATGCCGTGCAACAAGACACACAATTCCCAGGAACAGACGAACCCACCCATCGCAAACTTACCTCCCATCGCAAACTTACCATAAAAACCCCTCCGAGCTCCTCCGCCGATCCGCTATGCCAGCAGCGGGAGAATCCAGCGCCGGGGGGAGGCGAATCCCAACCAAACCCACTCAACAGCCCACCC
>NW_010127936.1:32699-56616 GCF_000699245.1 Pterocles gutturalis | reverse complement strand
CTCTCCTCACAGCTAGTCGGTGCGGCTCCCTCCGTTTCAATAAAGCAGCACGTCAAAATGAACCTGTTCTTTCCAAGTTTATTCAACCCGGCTAATGATTTTACAGTTTTCCACCCAGCTGAGCTGGAAGCACACCGTTGAAGCGCTTAGAAATCTCGAGCGGCTTGCAGCTCTGTTTGTATTCGCAGACCTGAGGTAGTGGCACGAGTATCACACCAACTTTTCGACACAAAACGTTTTTTTTAGGAGAAGCAAGAAAGGCAGAAGCTTTTCCAGAGCACGTACCTTTTTGCGTTTGTTAGGGTATTAGCAGGGTGCTGCTTGAGCCCTGAGCAGAGGGCGGGTAGTGCTTTGTTTTCCTGATTTAACTGCTGCTATTGGAGCTCTGTCCCAGCAAAACCCTCCTGTTTTGTTGGGGTTTTTATATATTTCAGTTTTACAGTACAGGTATGCTTTGGGATGGAAGGTGCAGTCAGCTTTTGATATTTTACCTCCAATTTCTGCAGTGAGTTTTACCTGTTAATTTACAATATTGCATGTAGAAAAATTAGCGCTTTCTTTAGTAGTAAAACTGCGTGAAAGCAAAGGCAGGTGGGGGTAGAGACAATAGGTCTTTGTTGTGTCCATTCGCAGCAGTCAGGCTTGTAGGCGTGCACAGGAATGGATTCTGAAACTCTCATGGAACTTTGTTCATGCTGAATTATTAGATGTCTTGGACGGGGAAAGCTTGTGACCTTTAAAAAAATTGTGCCAAAGTTATCTTTAGCCACGTTTATTTTTGAGAATGCTGTACAGAGGCAAATCTTTCTAGCTTACCCAATTCTGTTTAAAGAGCTATTATGGTGTGTAGTTTTAGCAGTGTCTGATCACACAAAGCGTGAGACGGAAGGCTTTCAAATCACTTAAAACTTTGAATCTATAAAGTACCACAAAAAAGTGTTAACAAGTTGCTCTCAGTTACAGCTCAGATGTTTTTGACAACCTGACTGCTCTGTTGTGTCCGTGGGAGCTGCTGAACAGTCAGATCTTTGTACATGCAGTCTTCAGATGGAGTTATGACCGTGACTCCATAATCTTACGTGAAAACTATAATCTTCTGTTGAGTGGCGGAAAAGTCATCACTCTCCTCACAACTAAAATGTGCCTGGCTAGGTTTTATACTCAGTGCCGCACAGAAGATCAAAGCGTTTCAGACAGAGCTTTATAAATTCCATGACAAGGCTCAAGAGGGTCTTAAATATTTCTAAGCTATGAGTGTGGCTCTGTTTAAAGCTGAAGATGAAATAAACTCTATGGGCCTTGTAGTGAAAATATCTTCCCTCCGTGCCATGAGCATTTTGAGTTTCAGGCTGGTGCTACATGCCCAAATAGTATGAATTGGCACGTGCCGGCTGAGCCGGGATGGGAACGTAGCCTGTAGCAGCTGCTGTGGTGCCTTGTAGCCAGAAGAGCTATGAATTTCAGCAGTGTGACACTTGGGTGATGCTAAACTCGCCCTCAAACTTCCCTTCCAAAACTGCCTGACCCATTGAGAAGACCTGCAGAGGAAGCCTTTGCTGTACAACTTGTACCACTGACACCAGTAGAAGCTCTGAAAATTGGGAGATCCCAGCACCTTCGTCCGAGGACAGTTTGTGGGGAAGCCTTTTCAGTGCAGTGCAAAATTATTCATTGAGAATATTCTAACCTATGACAAATCTTTCTGTAATTTGTGTTTTGCATATACGATTAAGCAGCATTGGCTAAAAGCCTGGTGACAGCGCAGGGCTCTGGAATGCCTCCCTGTTGCCTGGGCAGTTTATTCACGTTAGCTTGCTTCCGTGAGCATAATTGCTCCTTTTAAAGTCCTCTCGAGCTCAGGAGTGCCGCTGCTGTTGAGCAAGCTGAAATTATACACGCTGCAGGGAGAAAGGTGGGTGTGTTGCAACCTCTTTTCCAGAGGAATTGAAAAGATTTTGCCCCGGCCCTAATTTCTACATTAAAGAGATTGAAAATTGTCACTACGTGCCGCCTTCAATGGGGAAGAAGCACCTTGTTGGAAAACGTGTTATTAACTCTGTGATGCCCTTGGCCTGTTGTGCCTAAAGAGCAACAGCGTTTGGAGGAGGCTTGCTGACAAAGCGCGCTCCTCAGTCGCGGTTGCTTACGCTCTGAGTTGGGAGTTCCTTTCCCCTCCACACATGTAAACCCTGTTTTAGTCACGGTAGGGAACCTGGGTGATGTCACCTAGTTCATTAACTGGTGATCACTTGAACAAAAAGGCAGCACTCGGTCTTGTCCTCGAGACAGGGCTGCTGCTGAAGAGCTGAAGGTTTCAGTGCCTCAACGCCCCTGAGAATGGAGGTAAGATCCTTTACTTTGCAGTCCAGTTTCTGTTGAGGCATAAGAGTTAAGGGCTAAAGGAACAAGTTTCTTGTAGTCTAACAAGTTCCATCAGAAATCAGTCCTGCCTGGGTCGGCGGTACTCCCTCCAGTCTGACCAGAGGTACTGACTGCTGGCAGAACATCCCCAAGCCAGCGCAAATATCTAATGAGAAATCTGATGTCTGGGAGTGGAAATCGCTGTTGCTTCTTCTGTAACAGAAGATGAAAAGGGAGGAGGAAAGAAAACCCCATTGTGCTAAAAGAAAAAGGCTCAGGATCTTTTTAGGCAAGACAAACCCTGCCTAAATAAGTTTTTTTTTTTCTGACTCTGGGGAAAAAAAGACTGATAAAACTTCTCGGTGCTTGGTTGTCTCCATGAAATCTGTGTTTACAGGGAAGGGGCTGAGAACCTTTTTAAGAATGAAGGCACTTTGCCTGTTTTTTGCAAGGAATGTCTAAGCTTTGGGTGTACTTTAATAAAAATAATTCTTGATCTTTTTATGGAATAGCTAAACTCTGGGCGTTACTTTAATAAAAATAACTCCAAACTCCAAGATTAACAGAATTTCTAAAAGGAGTTAGTTCTTGATGAGAAAAACAATAAACTGAATTTGGAATTTCTGAACCAAGCCCTCGAAAGCAATTTATGGCCAAACTCCAGAAAAAAGAAAAAAAAAAACACCCTCGTTTTTATAAAATAGCTGTATGTCTTCTTTCTCAATTATAGCTAGGCACTGCTTTGAAAAGTGATTCTCCCCTTGCAGAGGCCTAGGAATGAGATGTTTTAGGAGAACTGGGTTTAATTTTCATCTAACAGTAAAATGGTTTAAAAATCCTGAAAAGGGGCTTCTCAAATTAGGGATTTGCTGAAACTGGAGTCTGAGAAAATACCTTACATTTGTATACCTGAAGAAAAAACTCAGATCTTCAGTCTGCGAAGGAGTCGTCCCCTTCTGTTTCCATCAGGCTGTCAAGACTTGCTGGAACTGGTTTTACACACCCGTGATGTATAGAAGGCACGCGTGGATCTATAGCTTGCTCCCGAGAAATGCCGCAGTTTGGACAAGATTATACAAATATTTGTCTTTTTTGTAATGGAATAGAATGAGTCTTTTTGAAAGCCTCGGCCAGCAGGAGGGCTGTATTACCTTCCAAAATATCCTCTGGATCATCCTGACAACAGCTTGTAATGTGCTCTTGACTGACGGTGTAGGGTGTGAAGCATAAATTTCTGAGCAGGAAAGATGTACGTCGGTTGTGCAATGGGAGACTCTGTGTGATCTCGTTATTTATGGAGCTTCTCTCAGATGTCTTTCTGGGACTCGAACAGCTGCTGTGAACTTTACTCAGCACAGAGTGCTCAATATACTTGAACAACTCTATTTTGCCGTTGCCCAGATCGTGGTGTACGCTCCGGCGAGTAATATTAGAACCAACTTCTGTTGTAAAAACAGAGCAGGACTTAGGGGAACCCTTTTACTGGTTGATAAAAACCTTGAAGGGGGGGAAAAAAACTAATAATATTGTCTGTCATAGCTTTGGTTGGTGGACATCAGGGACTGATGGTTGAAGGCATCCAATTTCTTTATTGGGGAAGGAAGGGTGGACTGGCAGAAGAGGAAGACTTGCTTGTTGTTTTTGGAGGGAAGGTTGGAAGGGTAGAGGCAGGGGCTCAGGCTTTCTCAGTCTTATCTCTTTTCTTCATTACCATCTTGTTAAACAGCAGCAGCCGTTCTTTACAGGAACTTCCCCTCGCTTTGGTCGTGAACCGTGGCTCTTTGTGCATTTGGTATGTGGCAGTGCCATTGCTGAAGAGATCCGAATCTATGGTCATATAAGGCTTTGAATAATTGATGTTCTTAGGTCAACTAAATAATCGAGTTCATGTGATCTGTAAGTGGCCAGCGGGTTTTTTCTTAGGCAAAGCATGTACTGCTTGTATCACACATTTATTCAAAGCTATTTTTAGCACAACGGATTGAGAATTCTCGCAGCCAAAAATACCTTCGTTGAGTCCGTTAAAAGATTTCCTCACCCAAACCGAGTCCCTGTGTGTGACAAGCAGAAGACATCACATCTTTTTCACTTCGTGCTCAGTAAGGACCCAAAAGCAGTGAAAGCATTGCACTCGAGGCCTGCAAGGTTACTTTTGCTGCTGCTGATGGGAGAATTGTTCTCTATCATTACTGTCTTCTCTTTCAACCTCAGCAAATCCTGAAATGCCAAAGGCAAACCACTTGATGGCTGATCAGAGGTCCCGGAGATGCTGGTATGGCAGGGCTCTGAAAGCTGTGGTTTGGACTGCTGTCTGAGCATTGCCTAAGAGCACTGTGGAAGTACTCGGTTCAGTATGTCATCTTTACACATGTGAGAGAAGAATGGGAAAGCGTTCATGGCCTCTAGAAAGAAAGTAATAAGATTATCACGCTGGATCAGAGTTTCTAAGGCTGCTATGTAACTATTGAACAGCGTGGGGAGGTCACTGAGAAGTGTGCAGTGGAGCAGTTGAACTGCCCTTGTGAGACCTGGGATTTTATTGACTCTAATTAGTATCTGATAGACTCAAATAGAGAAAAAAGCAGCTTGTGGTTGTATCATGTAACGAGCTGGCAGTTGGCACAGCGGTGCCTGTGACCAGTTCTGTTAGTGCTGTTTTGATCATTTGTTCATGGACCGTAGGCTGCGACAGGAGTTTTCTCTCGACCTGTTGCTCGAAGATCCTTCTAAAGAGGGATGAAATGGTGTAATTTTCTTCTCGGTTGAGGCAAAGAAGTATTCTCGTGACATGATTCACCAGTTCCAAGCCTGTTGATTACATCAGAATGCTTGCGGTAAAACTGTGCTGGCTATGTGGTGTTTCTCACAGATGCTGTCAAAACTGTCATCTCCTTTGGAGGGCCATCTTCCCAGGAGGGATTAGCCAGACCTACTCTTTCTCTCCTAAAGACTTTGAGATTAAGAACCTGTGGCCTGGAGTCCAAAGTTTTTATTTCCAGAAACTGGGGAAAGAAAATTCATCCCAAATAGTTCCTGAAAGGGAGGACTGTGTTTTGGGGAAACAAGAGGATCCAGAACCTCAAGTTTTCTTTAAGTCTCCCTTCTTTGTCTGCTGCTTCCATAGATCTTTTTTTTTTTCTTTTTTTTTTTCTTTTGTTTCAACAAACTTTTGTTGAATGAAGGTGCGGCTTTATACCTTGGTGCCTCTTGTAAGCAAGCATTATGTGAGCAGAAAAGGCAGTGACTAATTGCACTGGAGCTTTAGTGAGTACTTGGCATAATAATAATCATGCTGAATACATCGTGAGCTCATCCATAAGTAACAGCATAGGCTGCAGTTATTGCACAGAGCAACCTGCAGCTCACAGGAATGTCAGCCAAGAGCAAAGTGGAGTTGGTTTTGCTTGGTTGGACACTGTTGTTCTTTATTCAGGCATGGAGATGGGAGGGGAATTCTTTGCTCAGAGGGAGAGGTTCCTGTGTGACCTTGAAAAGCCCTGCAGGGTATGGTTCTTCTGTGTTCTTTTATAATTAAATTTACCAGAATCTCAGGGGGGATTCAAAGAGCACAGCACAGGGCAAAACAGTTTGCTTGCAAGGGTGGCACCTTGAGTGGGCAACGTAAGTGAGCTTGCAAGATCTGCGAGAGGGTAGGACCTGATGAAATTCTAGTGGAGCTACCAGCTTCCAGCAGCTCCAAAAAATTTAGCGTACAGAAATGTTGCTGGCTAACTGATAGAAGTTGCTAAATTGTTACCCTAGAGGCATTGCCTCAGATTATGTTCCCACTATGTAACAGAGCGCAGTATAGGGTGGGAGCTTAAAGGTGAAAGCCAGGCTGGAACCCTTGGGAGGGGAAGAGAGGTGGTTCGTAGTTGTGCTAGTTCCATGCTGCAAGAAAAAAGGGATGTTTAAATAAAATTGAAAATCGGTACGTTTGCAATCTGGTGTAATTATGCCACATGATATTACTGAGGCCAAAAGTTTAGTCAGATTCCAAGCAGACCTGGACATTTGTATATATAATGACAATGTCCAGAGTTACAGTAAATAGGATTAAAAATAAATTAGGGATATAAACCTTCATGCTAATTGATGAGGTCAGGAAGGAATTGCCCCTTTGGGTGAATTATATTGTTGTTGACTACCCGAGCTGTTCCACCTTCTGAAGCATCTGGTCCCGATCACAGGAGGCAGGATTCTCAAACAGATGGACGAGCAATCTGACCTGTTGTGGCAGTGCCTAGCGTACCCTGCCTGGCTAGGGTCTTGTTGAAAGGGATTGAGAAGCTTTTTTTTTTTTTTAGGCTTTTCTGAGGCCACCTGTACTGCAGTGTATGTCTGTTTTTCTAGTTTCTCCTTGGAGAAAGGTGGCAACTATTGACCGAGTGCCTTTCCCCGATGTTTGTGAGCTGGGCATGTCGCTCAGGGGGCTGCCTCGGTTCTTTATTCTGCAAGTCTGTTGTAGGAGTTGAGCACCTGTGGAATCTCCTTTTCCATCAGGTTAGGTTTAAATTGGCCTTATAATTTACGTTTCTGTGCACAGGACAGCCGGTGTGGTTCTGTAAATGTTTCCTTGGGAAACAAGGAAAAAGGTCAGTCTCCCAAGCACGTTGCTACAAAAGGTTTTTTCTTTCAAAGAAATTAGCTGCATGGATGGTTACAACAAATAACTGAGACACGTGTGCTTTTAAAATGCACGCTGTTTCATCTTAACATTTTCCCCAAGGTATAAGGGGAAGGCAAAGTATGGTAATTGAGTTAACAGTCCGGGAGGCTTCTGTGTTTTGTTACTGAGCTACAAAATTCTTCTGCCGTTGTTGGCTGCTCTGAAGATCAAAGTTAGAAGTACCAGCCTGCCATAAAATTGTCTCTTCAAAAGAAAACTGAAAATTCCTCACTTGTTTCAGGAGACAGCCAGCGTCAGATCTTTTTGACAGTTATTAATCTTTTTCTGTGGTTCTCTCTCTGCATGCAACAGTGAGCAGCCTGGATGTCTTGTAATCTATATTGTGCTCGTGCTGATTGTAGACACTGATTAATGGGTTAGGATGTCAATAATAAATTGAGCTACTTGTCCACAGTTAATTTCTGGTGCTCAGAGCGAATCTGGAGTTACGATCATTATGGAACAGTGAAATTGTGGTTTCTGTTTCTTGTGTGCAGTGATCATCATGATGAAAGGTTAAGGATCACTGTGGTATAAAACATGTGATCTGGACGTGTTCTGGGTGTCCTGCTGACGGGACGTGTGGCTGCCTCAGCTTTTGTGCTCTGTAAGCTCTTGAAATCTGTGATAGTTGCCCTTTCAGAGTAGTCATGGCATGTTTCTCACTAGCAAGTGTGATCTCTGGGGCACAGGCTTTCAGGACTGTTTACCTCCTGAGCACTTTGGAGGGTAAGGACTTCTTCTAGAGTCCAGAATTGAGGGAATATATATTTTTCTTTTTGACATATTATCCCTGCACAGCAGATATGTTTCTGTCCTGTCTGGTTACTTAAGAGCTATTGTTTCTGGAATAGCCAGAGTGCTGTCAAAGGGTTTCTTGCCTGGACAGTCCCAAGGCTGTGTTATCTTCTCTACTGCAATACGCAAGAATCAAAGCCAGGACTTTTTGTGCTCGAATGGGACCCTGTCCCTCCAGCTACCCCTCCTTTCCAGTGTAAGAGAGCTGAAACAACTGTCATTTCGCTAGGAGAAGCTGACAAAGAGCTCTGCTGTCTCTCTGAGCGAAGTGTGCCCAGTCTATGGAGTGGGTCAAGTGCTTTTTGCAGAAGAAAGGCAGATTTCAAATTGGAGGTGGAATTCTGAGAATTTGATATGGTAGCTGATAAGAGGTAGGATCTCCTTGGCCTCTGCTAGGAAGAGATTTTAGTGCTAATGTTTGTTTAAAGATGGCCTTAATCCTAACAGGGAGACGGAAAATTACTTCCATGGTTTTGTCTCACTGAGAGCTGACTGGCAGAATGATTTTTGGTGCCTGCTCATCTGCCCTGGAGGCTCCATGGCTGAGGAGGCTGCAGAGATCGTTTCTCCTGCACCCCCTTGTTCAGCATTCAGGCAGAATTGTGAGGCAGGCAAATGGCTTGGACGCAAGATGGCTATGCCTCTGTTTTGCAGGTGAGTCATCCCTCTGCCTTTTTGTTATTAGACTCTGAACAGTGCTGCTCTTGGCTTTGGGCCCACCTGAGCCCAAGTTTTGGATGGCAGAAACAGAGAGGGAAGTCCTGTCCACCACTAGCCAGAACATTATGACACGATTTTGTGGACAAATACCTTAGGCCTTTGTCACCTTGTAGTTCAAATTGCTGTAACACAGATGAAACGTCTCCTTCGGTAGCTGATAAGCGTGTGAAAATGCAAGCCTACCGTGGAAGCTGTGTAGATTAAGGAGTGGTGGGGGAAGTAGAGAAGAGGCTTAGATCTTCATTTTTCATCTTAGCTCGAGCTCTACTTACTTGGACAAACGGGTCCTGGATAAAGATAACTGGCATTGTATTTGGTAGCAGATAAGTTAGGAGATTGGTCAGTGGTTTCTTTTCGTTGAGCTGGCTGCCACAGACTAGTTCTGCGGGCTTGGCACCGGATGGTGTTTTCCACAGCACGTAAGGCTAGCCAGGACAGGATTTCTCCTGCTCGTCATGTCTGGAACGGAGGCGCAGGTTGGGAGATCTCGTTGGTTACCACAACTCTGGCACGAGATGTCTACATACCTAGTTTGACAAAACTTTGCTTTTGTGAAAGGAACTCTTTAATTTCCTAAAAGGAACTTGAATGAAAGTTGGGATTTTATTAAAGACACAGAGGCATATTATTATTCATCTTTCCTTGCTTCATCCCTGTGATGTTTCCTGTTTTGCTTCTTGAGATACAGGTGTCATGATGAGGAGCTTCTCAGAAACAGAAGTGGATGATGAGTGGAGATGAAGAAATCATACATTTAAGAAGTTGGCTCAAGTTTCCGTTACAGGCATGGAAAGTTTCTGAGACCAAGCCATGTGAGAAGAACATGAGTAAAGAAGAGGGAGATGTAGACCCTGACTTTCTAGAAGGGATTGCAGGATTTGAGAGGACGCTGCACACGTCACGTAGTTTGCTTGCTTATTCATTTACCTGCGCCCCTGGATTGTAATACCGTGTTTGCATATCTGTTTGGAAGTTGAAAAATCCCCTCACATCTGTGTCTTTAATATAATCGTGGCTTCAAGCTTGTTTTAGGAAGAGCAGAACATCGCTGTAGTTTTTATTTGTGGATTAGATAGCTGCTGCTTTGTACTTGAAATCAATTTTGGTTTTTTGTAGCAACATAACTGAAGATGGAGAAGATCAGACCATGACCGTTACGAAATAGGAAATCAGGGGTTTTACTTGCATTTGCTAAACGGCCTCTGCATAAAAAGTGTGACAGGTGCATAGGTAAAAGAAAAAAAAAAGATAGTGCTAGCCCTCCAATTTGAGTAACCATGTAATAATGTATTGTTATTACGCTGTCCTTAGACAGATGTCATGAGCAAATATTAATCAGTTCAATCTTTTTTGTTTGACTGTTGATCACTAAAACATTCCAGACAGGTGAGAGTTCCTGGCAGGGCTGTGGGGTGTTAAGTTTGGATTACTAAGTTTTGAATTAGGGGAGAGCTTTTCAGAAAGGTTGTTTTCTGAACATCTTGGCTGTTACGTGAAGTATCTCCACGGGAATACTAGCCATGCTTCAGCCCAGCAAGTTACGATCCTGGGAACAGACTCACTTGTAGCAAGTCTCTGTTACGGAGTTACTAAGACTTTGACAGATATGTAACTGAAATTTTAAAATTAAATGTAATTTCCTGTATCGGACAGCATTGCTGGTGGAAGCAAAGAGCATCTTTATTTTTCATATGAACTCTTATCTGGTGCTTTAGCCTTAATAAAAGGCCATGGTTATTTTTGCGTACTGGCTGAATATTTGGCCTTTAAGGGTATATAATTAGATGGAAGAGTAAAAGCAGTTGTTAAAGGACTGTTTTTCTAATGAGAATAGTTTGAAATCATATAATTTTAGTTTCTTCCAAATAGATGTGATTAGTGTGTTGGAAATAGTTTTACAGTGGATATGAAGGGAACAGTTGAGAGACAGCGGCGAAGAATGTATCCAGCTATTTTTGTAGCTAACGGTTGTATTTTTTAAGTCTCTTTACTTAGCTGTTCATTTATATGGAAATATCTAAGTTACAATTGGATTCAAGAACTATGTGCACTTAGTAATATTTATATTTTAAAATAGGTATTATTGTACTAATTGGTAAGTAAATTGCAATGACTGTGAGAAAATCCTGGCCTATATTATTACTTGATATAAAAATTAATATGGGATAGTATTGTCTGTATAATATAAAAAATGTTTTCATGGATTTTTAGCTGCTGAAACTGAAATCAATAAACTTTAGTTACTGTTGTTGACTGGAACAAGTAAATCTGCACCTTTCTGTTTTCTTTGTATTACCTCTGCCTTTACGTCCAGCCAGTGTCTCTCCCACTGTTACTCCTTCCATGGTACTTGCCTTCTTTAGGTTGACCCGTGAGACAATCTCGGTGTGGGTTTTTGCACGTCCTTCTGGACAGCTTTCTTGATGGAGAACTGTGCCTCTGAGTTGGTGCAATTCCATTCTCTGTATGTTTTCTGAATAAACCTGAGAAGGGTCCCAGGCAAAATGAAATCCCAGGATTAGCAGAGTAGCCAGTGGGTCAGTTTGTATTTTTTTTCATATTTTAAATGTATTTGTCAGTAACTGATGATTGTGTTTTCAAATAGATACAGAATGGTCTTTGCACACCTGAATTTCACATTAGTGACACCAGTGGATCCCAGAACTGAATGGACATCAGGGAACAGCACAGTCTAAACTCTGGATTACTTTGGAGAAGAGAAAATAATTTTTGTTTCATTGAGAAATTTTTAAAACTGGAAAGGATTATGTTTATTTTAAAACCCTGGTACTTCAGATTTGAAAGAAACAAACTTGTAAGATAGCCTAAATTTATTTTAGTCTTTTTTAGTTGCGTGTATTAAATGAAGTGATTCAAGGAAGTTCATGTCTGCTGTTATAAAAAAAAAAGCAGGACATAACTGATAAAATGCTTGGAGACGGTGTTGATTGAAATATTAAGCCCATTTTGGGAGTAGGGTATTCCACCGTTTCAGAGCAACTGTTTTCTTCACATCATTTTATTAATTGGATTTAATTCAATATGTGGTTAATTCAAGGCTGAGGAACTGGTTAACAGTTGAAAAAATGGCATAATTAATCTTCCCTGTTTAATTTCTGTGTAGAAAAGATACAAGAGGAGACGACTTCTGTGACTTCTGAAGGTCCTGGTGACCAGAAACAACCAGTTGTTTGTAAATTATATATTCCTTGTTTACTTCTTTAAAAGAGAAATATTTTATATACTCTTTTTTCCCCTGAGTATTCAATGTTCTTTGCACGATGATCCACTTGCTCATTTACCATACAGATAACAGTGAGTGATTTTTTGTTATTGGTACCAGAGGGGTAGACTGTGGTCCTTTCTGCATCTTGCAAGAAATGTGCTCCACACATCTCCATACTCCAGAGGACTCTCTTCACGTGGTGTGGTCGTCATACCTGGCTGCCGTAGACTTAATTATCTTTATTTTTTTTTATGGTCTTTTCTCCTTTTTTGCTTTTTTCCGATACTTCAGGTCTCTGGGAGTTTGCGCCCTGCCTTTCTCTGAGCAGTGTGGCTTTTCTCTCGGCGCTCGTACGGAGGGGAGAGGTCTGTGTCAGCGCTGCGCCGTTCCCGTTGTCGGGTCGGTCATTTTCTGCGGAGTTGAAATGCGCAGCTCTCCAGAAGTCCCTGCTCAAGCCCTGGTGGGCGCAGCACAGCCAGCTCTGGTATTCACTCTTCCCCAGAAAGGCAGGGAAGAGGGAAGAGTTCCTTCCAAAATCCCCTTTGCTATTTCTGACCTCTCAGCAGCATCCACACTATCTTCCTTCCTCGGGGCACCCGTGGGGGTTCTGTAATGCATCACTATCGCCAGCACAGCTTGGCTATAAACACCTTTTTAAGAGGAGGAAGCATGCTAGCCACTGGCGCTGTTTGCTAGTGCCATGTACTCAAAGAGATATCTTCTGCTACCTTAATGACTTTCTCTTCTCTTTAACAGCCTCCGTGTCAGCAAGCAGAGAAATCCTAGCTGGTCTGAGCTCTTGCTGCAGACAAATACGCTTGCCAGGTCAGCGGAGGCATCATGTGTCCCGTCGTCCTGCCTGAAGCTTTAGGAAGACAGTGTGCTCCACCTGGACGGGGGAACTGGACCGCTGAAACACAAACGCTAATGTTACCAGTGTTTGCTCCCGAGCTGGGAAAACCCCGGCTAAAACACGGAGCCGTCTCTCCATGAGCAGTAACTCAGCTGAAGGAGAGAGTTCCTGATGACAAGATCCCTGACCAAGCTGCTCTGGGAAGCTGGTTTGTAGGTCTGCTTTTCCCGTGATTTCCATGCATGGTCTCCAGGCAGCATTAGGCATGGTCACCACCCTCCTGGTGTAACATGTGGCTCCTGTTCCTACAAAATGAAGCTGAGCTCACAGCTTTCATTGCTGTTTTCACCTTTATAACTTTGTTATGGCAATGCTTGTAGAAAAAAAGCAGAATTTCCATTGCCACGACATATTGGCCTCATTCATCTACTTCCACTTACTCCCCTAGCCCCAGTTGGCACCTCTGCGTGTCATTGTCCCTGCTCTCTTTGGTTATCCCCTGGTCCTTTCCTCCTCTTGGCATTCAGCTAGCTCATTTCAGCGGTGCTGGGTCTTCTGTCCTGCTGGCCACGCCGGTTTTGGAGGTTGTCAGTGAGAGCTAGGCAGTGTGGTTTGGCACGTTGTTAGCTGCTCTTCCATGCCAGCTCCCTTTGAAGGGAGAGGGTCGTTGGACTCGGGGGAGCCCCAGCCCTCTCTTCTGGCTCAAGGGAAAAAGACTTCACTGCGGTTATTCTCTGAAACCCAAACCGAAATGGCAATGGCAGGCGATCTGGGGCTTGAGGTGTCAGATTTCCTTTATCTAAAAAATTCACATCGTTGGCTGTTGGCAACTGCGCTCGGGCTTTTTACCGAGGGGATCTTTGCGTAAGCCTCTGTGTGTGCAAAACGCGTATTTTTGGATTGCCACAGGAGTGTTTCACGGGGAGGTTTTGTGTTCTGTGTAAAATCAGCGTAGGTCCGTTAGTAATTCAGGATAACGCTACTTGAGCTGTCAGCAGTAGCTGGTGATTTTAAAAACACTTAGCCTGCATTGATTGCTTTCTTTGGGCATGAGGCTGGGGAGGGGCAGTGATGGATTAAGCTCAGGGGGGCTCAGAGCAGAAGTTCACCCGCTTCCTTGGGCTTAGTATGGACACAGTACCCTCAGTCTCCGGTGAATCAGTCAGCATCGCGGGTGGTACGAGTCTGGTTCCCGGCATTAACTGGAGCAGTGCTTGAATCAGCGTTGGCCAAAGCCTTGCTCCTTCGGAATGAGTTTTCTGCCTTTGAAGTCCTCCTGGCTCGGCGTGGGCTTGTGCTGTGGCAGGGGTTGGAGCCAGCCTGGCTCTCCCAGGCCACACGACACCCAGAGACTGTCATCCTCTGCGCCGGCCTTGGTCTCCGGCAATTCCCGTTGTGGGTTCCTCCTTCCCATTTTCCCAGGGCTCGCTCGCTCCATAGACAAGCGTGATCTCAAGCAGAGTCACGCTCCGGAACATGGCAGCTCTGCCTGTGTGCCCACGCAAGCACGGCCAATTCCCCTCGGCTATTGGGAACAGATGTCTCCTAGCTGGGGTGGGATGTCCCCTTGGAGAACCTGGGGGATTGCTGGAAAAAGACATTTGGATGACAGCATGAGAGAGTTGAGGGCCATCAAGAAAGCCCATCCCAATGGTTTGCTTCCTATTCGCTCCATCCCTGAATGTCAAGTGGCTTTTTAATTTTTATGTCTGCCACGCTAGGCTTTGCAGAGAGTCCCTGAGACGGTTTTCCTTACAGCAAACCGTGGATGCAGCTCTTTGCATTTGGAGATTATCCCAATAGATAACAGAATATGTTGGAGCTTGCTCCGCAATACGCAAAAGCAGACATGCTGTTGTTGATCGGAGCCAGCTTTTTCCAGCTCAAACTGTATCTGTAGCTATCTGCAGAGCAGATTTTCAGTTTTGGCGGTATTGTTAGGCACAGTGGAGTTACCGAGGCACCCAGAAATGGTACTGCCTTCGGAAGATTTTTTACGTCTCTGTTAGCCTTGGGGACCTCTGGGCTGATGTCCAGGTAGTGATCGGCACGGGGTGCCCCGCGTCAAGTCCCCCACAGTGCAGATGGTCCTGGGGGCCTTCAAAACCAGAAAGCAGGGTGTTGCAAGAGCTGGATTTCTTTGAGATGCTGCATGATACTTGTGCAGTCATCTGCCACATGCTTTCCTTCCTCCTCATTCATTTTCTTTTCTTGGTTTGAAGACTAAGGGTTCCCAGGTAGGGTCACAGGGGCACAAATCCTGATAAGGGAAGGAGAAAGTCCCCAATTCCAGCTGCTGATGGCTCCCGATTTCGGCGTACCAGCAGGTACGTGAACTCCTGGTGCCGGTCAGTAACCTTCTTTCCATTGGCACAACGCAGCTGGAACAACGTCCTGCAGCTTTTGGCTGTGTTCATTGTATTTCCGTTGCTGGACAAACGCAGTTTACAGGCATGCAGGTTCCAGTTCCTACAGGTTTTCACATTAGAAGATGACAGTCATCCCCCATTATTTTCTACTCAAAATGTCTGCATTTTAAAATACCTCTAATCACTTAAACTTGCAGCCTTCCCGTCTGAATGGCCAAAAGGCCAGTCACCTTTGATGTAAAAGTGACATTAAGCTGCAAATTGGCATTGTTTTGGTGGTCACTGGTAAATGAGAACCTGGGCATCCTTCAGGAAATAACTGAACACAAAGGGGGTTTAAAATTAATTGTTCAAACAGGCATGTCCCATTGTATTGTTTAAGCCAGCATATAAATCTGCCTGGAGTGGGTTTGATGAGTCAAACAGGGATCTCTCAGTTGTGCACTTCCCAGAATAATTACAGTTGAAAAAAAAAATGATGGTATCTGATCGAGCTTGTAATTTATAATATTTATCATTTCTACAAGTATTTGGTTTGATGGGCACCAGACTGGTGCTGCCATTGCCAAAAGCCGATCCTCATCATGTATTTTGTGGTCGTATAAATTTTCCTTTGCCTGCTTTTTTAGTGGTATCCCAAATTGTAACTCTCTTGAACGGTCAACCTATCTTGGCTTGGATTTTCCCATGCCTGAGGTCCACAGTGCTGATTTAGCAGAATGAAAAATTCCGAGATATTTCCTTTTTTCCCCTGTGCTGTTGATTATATCCTTTGCTTTGTGTGTAGACCGAGCTCTGAAGCTTAGGTTGACAAGAAGCCACCACTGTGGTCAAGCTGGCTCGTGGGAAGTGGCACCCGAACGGTTCCAGTTCCTTGTCCTCCGGGGTCTGAGCTGATTCCCACAGGTCAGGCTGGCAGCTCCTGGCTTTTGAACTCAATGTATTCCCGAAGAACGCGTCCTTTGGGCAGCCTTGTTACCGGTGTGTGCACGCCGGTGTGGTTACTCTGAGCGGGATGAGCGGTGCTTTAAGGAGAACTGGGATGGGTTTAGCACCAGTTTAGCAACTGGCCCTGTTTGCTTTTGAGCTTTACCAAGCCAGACATCAACAACTTGTCAGCTATAAAAGGAACGTGAAATAATATTTTGCTTTTTTTTTTAGCTTTATAAAGTTAAATAAGTGCCCCGAGAAAGTTTCTGTGTTTGTTTATTCACTTCCTTCAAACCTTGGAACCCAGACGTATAAATACAGGCTGACTGCATGTTTACAGTTGTGATCACTCTCACTTGAATTGATCGACTCTACTTGTGAAAAAAAAAAAAGCGTTCAGTTGTGTGTAGATCTGCAGGAAAAGATTAATATTCTTCCTGTTAAAATATGGTGCTTTTGTCCATAAGGGAAAACCCGTCTGAAAGTGTCAGCCTCTCTCTCTCTTCTGAAACTAGGAAGCCTGCTTGCTGGCTCTTGCAGAACGCAAAGGAACGCTGCTACAGGCAGGCTGTGCCCGAGGTGAGCGGCTCTGGTGGGAGCTCAAGAGCGGCTGGGCATTGCCCTTCAGCAGTCAGCATTTCCTGTCGAGAACCACGGCCCGATGCTTGCCATTCTTTTTTATTGGGGATTTTTCATACTATTTCTGCATTGCAGATTTCTAGCTGGAGTTTGGCCCTAATTCCTCGTAGAAGATGTTGTAGGCTCACTAATCCTTGGGAGTTTTCTTCAGAAGTATAAACCACTTTTCAGACTCACCAGATGAGCCCTGACTGTGATCTGCAGCTGCATTTAACCCAGGGAGGAAACGTGTGCCTCCTTGTTAAGAAATATCCTTTATTCAAACTTGAAAAAAAGAGATGAGATCAGAACGATGTTTCCACATCCGTGTGTGCAGATGTAATTCGATGAGTTGCTATTTCTCCAATGATCGGGACCGATTTAAGTTTATTATGTTTATTATGCCACGGCTTTGAGTGACTCAGAATGGACTAAAACCTATCAGATAAATTCAAAACGTCATTTATTTATAAACCAGAAACCCGTTGAAATCAATCTGTGTCTGGCAACTTTTTAAACTGTGACAGGGCAGTTTCGATTTGCATTCCTTTTTTGACGAATAAAATGATTTAATTGCATTATGTGGTATTAAAGCAAATATTTTATATAAAGCTAAGCCAGGTCCTTTTAGGCAAACATTATTTTTGCCTTGACATACACGCAAAAATGTTTCCCACTTACAAGTGGTTGAAGGAATTTGGCTTGGGTAGTTTAGGTTGAACTGTTGAAAGCGAAGTTGCTTGCTTAGGCGTCGATCCAGTCGAAACTCGTGCACATCTTTAGCTTTCTGCAGTCGCCGTAGCCCGCGAGACCTCTGCTGCCACGGGTAAAGTAACAGGGGTGCAACGTCCCTCCCAAATCTGACGTATGCGCCCTCGCGTCGCACGCACCTGAATTAAGTGTGTTTGCAAACAGACCTGGGGCTGCTCTGAGATTACCTGATGGCACCAAAATGCCCAGCTGGAGCTCAAAAAAAAAGATTTCCTTTCTCGTCTATGCCTATGCTTGGGGAAGGGAAGAAAAAAAAAAAAAGGGAACGTTTTGTTGCTTTTAATACGAGCTTCATTGGATTGGTCTGTGTCAGCGGTGCAGGCGTGACGCAGTGTTGTGTTTTATCAGTGCCCACCCCCAGCAGAATTCTTTGCTTAAGAGGAGGCAGATTTTCACCTACGGAATAAGACTCTGCGCTCGCACTGATGCTTCTCGGTGGTGTCTCGTGTGCTCTCCTGTGCTGGAGTGACTTTTCTCCCCGGACCGCCTGGTGTAAGTTACAGCCCTCTTCCTCCCCTCGGGAGGTTTGTATGCTGCGATGTGCCTGTGCTGAACGCTGGGGTGTCTATTTTAGACTGCAGCCTCTATTTACAATCGGGAGGGCGAGCTGCTGGAAGACCTTAGCTCCTTTTTCTCTCGAAACAACTTTTAAAGACGGGGTGAGTTGTAAAGATTTCTGTGCATGGTTTTTCTTTTCTAAAACATGTTTTTCATAACCAGAAACACTTGTTTGAATGGATCTTAACAATCTGTCATGTCAGATCATAAAAATGATTTGCTTGTTAAAAAGACTTTGTTCAGTCCCCGAGGGCTCGAGCTGTACTGTAGTCAGAGGAGAAAATATTGATCAGCAAGGACTTGTTGCCCCTGTACCTGTCTTTCCTCCCTGGTTTGTAGAGCTGCAGTTTCAACATGACCGCTCTCTGTGTTTGCAGTGAGTGTTGTCACCAACAGAACCTCATGCTCAATATTTTATATCCATTTCTGACCTTCAGGGGTGGGAACAGAGGCTGGTGGGGACTGAGGAAAGGAAGCATCCTCTGGAAGTTCTGGGAGCTGAGGGTGACGGTCGCTCTCTGCAGCCTTCAGCTGGATGGGAGAGTCCTTGAGAAGCTTCAGCCTTGTTTCCATATCGAGTAGCAGCATGAAGCGTGCTTGAATGCATCATGACTGTGTTAAGATCAGAGCTGCTGGATACAAACCCAGCTTCTGCGGATGCGGTATTTGGTTTTTTTAAAGTAAACCAAGGGTGCTTTCTTGTGTCCTGGGACATTAAACTTGCATCATGCCTGGCCTTGTGACAAGGGCTGGGCATGTCATTTAGAGCCATATAGGGATGTTCTTGGTTGGGAATTAATACCACCTTTCCTATTGTGAGGGTAGTATTGCTGCTTTAAAACAGAGAATTTGTGAACCCTGTGGCCGAGCGCGCACTGGGAACGCTGAGGGCTGCTGCTGTGAAGGATGTGAGCAGCGCTGGGTGTAAATCAGGTGTGGGTTCTGTGCGGTGCTCCGCTCCATACCCACGGGCTGGAATGCCAGGAGTTTATAGACACAGGTGGGAAGCCTGGCAGATTGCTTTCCTAGAGAGGACAAGAAATCAGAGAGGTATGGAGTAACCCCCTAGAAGCGGCTGTCTGGTAAGCGTTAGAGACCTTTCAGCCCCGGGAACCAGCAGGGAACCTGCCTGTCGGGACAGATTACCTGCCACTGTCCAGCACGAAACATCCGCTGCTTGCAACACCGCGGGGAAAAAGAACTTGTCCTCCCCTTTATGTCTTGTCATAGTGCAAAGTGGAGTATTTGGAGGAGTTATCCACAGAAACACTACATTAGCTGCTGTCTGTTGATTTTTTGCTCGTCCGTGGGCAACAGCAGAACCGTTAAAAGTGGGTCCTCTCGGAATCTCCGTCCCGTCTGCAGCAGGAGAAAGTTTCCAGCTACAGCGCTGGGCAGCTTCTGACAGCAGAGGAGCTTGGTTTATACACGGTATGGGCTGCGTAGGGGATGATTTATATACCTTTCAAAGTTTCACATGAGTGCAGTAGGTTCTTCTCTTAATTTTCAGCGAAGAGAAGATTAAAGGACATTGATGGGGTCTCTGTTTGTTTCCTTTCTGTCACGCAGGTGGATTGCTGGTGGGTAATGTACTCTGATTGCTTCCCTAGACTTTGAACTTCGTCCCCAGCTTTTATTTAACTGTTCATCCTGGTTGTTAGGTGTTTCTGCCTTCTCTCTAGCAGCAAAAAAAAAAACCAAAACAGCTTACAACATTTTTTTTTTTAAATTTCATTTTAATTTTTCACTAAAAACTTGTGTAGGCTTAGAAGTGTGCTGTGAAGATCTTCCAGAAGAGCTGTCTTAGCAAATGTCCATATATAACCGTGTCCTGAGATGATCTCCTGGTTACCAGGAGATCCTGAGTTTTTCCGGAGGATTCGCTTGTCGTTCTGCATGACTCAAGGTGCTTCCTCACCTAGGCTTTGCTTCAGTCTCTCCCTTAGGGAAGAAACAGCACTTTGTGTTGACAGAGTTATGACAAGATGTTTAGCTAGCAACAGAATAAAGTCCGAGGGGGGTGTCTGGATTGGCTGCCAGCGCATCAGAAGGACGTGCTTAGCATTTCCAAAAAATCAGATTTTTCTCACTGAGGTGCAAGTTCTGCAAGTTTCAGAGTCCCCTGAAGCAGTGAACAGCTTCCACTCAAACACCCCAAGTATGGTGCTCTACTTACGGGTCATAACTCTCTCGGCTAATTCTGTGTTAAGGGAACATCTTCAGCTTCTTACAGCTTGAAGTTCCATCTCTGTGCGTCTCTCTAACAGCCGTCTGTGATGCTCGCTCTGGCTTCAGGTCCCGCAGCTCCCCGCTGCTAATGCCATTCCCCTGCCCTGCGCCCGCAGCTGCCCACGGGTGAGTTTGCAACCTGGCCGCTGCGAAAAGTTATCCAGAGGGGTAATATCCACACAGCAAAGAGCAAAGGGAACTTTTCCACCCAGGGCTGCCGCAGTAGCATAGCGCACCCGACTGTGGAAGCCGTGGTGGAGAAGCGGTCTCGGTCCCGCAGGGAAATGGGAGGATTGCTGAGCATCTGGCAGGTCAGAGGGAATTGCGTTTGGCGTGCATAGAGGTGTGTTGGTGAAATATAAATGACCACAGGAGAGAAACAGGCTGGTGACTTCCAGCTGTCGTGCAGAGAGCAGAAAATCTGCCATTCCCTGCTGTAGGGCATTTTTTTCCAGTTTCTTTTTCATCCCGGTAACAACATGAAATACCAGAGGCTCTTGGGTTAGATTAGGTGATGAGGGGCATAGCTCAGCGTGTCTGAGCATGCCAGATGTATTTTGGGCTCCAGAAGGAAGCATGCTACAAGATTTGGTCTGTTTTTAGTCACTGGCCTACTTTGCAGGATATTTTGCATTTCTGAAAACTTTCACAGCAGAGATGCGCTCTTTTTTTCCCTTTCCTTTCTTTATATATTTAATGTCTCTTACCATTGTTTAAGGTTGAAAGTAGTAACCCCTGGCCCTTCTGATGCTGCCCACATGATGATTTCTAAACGTCTGTTTATTCCCTTCCCTCATTTCCTTTGGATTTTCCTCTGGTTGACACCAAGGCTTAGCTCTTGCTGAGCTCTGTTCCTCATGCAGACGCAATGGATGTCCAGTGGAGCCTCCCAGGTTTTAGAGGAAGCTCTGCATTGAGCCATCACCTTGCATGAAATAACAGGAGGGGTGACTTCTTCCTTAAGCCATCCTTTTCTCCCAAGGCCGCGTATCCCATTTCAGGGAGGGAGATCACGTAGCTGCCTCTCTGAGCCCTTTGCCAAGAGCCCCGCCAACAAACTTTGGGAGACCCTTTGGCCTTCACGAGGACTTTTAGGAGCACACATACACACGTTTGAAGTTTTCATTTCTGTGGGACCATCTGGAGCTCTTTCCCCCCATCCCAGGGAAGCGAAGAAGGGTGACCTTGTGACTCGGTGGTTTATTTTGGAAGCCGCAGGAACTCGCTGTGGCTGGAGGAGCCAGCTTTGGCAAACCTTGTCCCATGAATTCCGTTGTGGTGGGGGAATGTCACAATCCCCCTGCTCTCCCTCATCCAAGAAATGGGGTCAGGGCACTAAATTAGTAGGTTGGTTGGTAAGTGGAGAAAAGGCAGAACTCTGGGAATAAGGATGTGCTTTCATCTTGCGGGTTTGAAGGAAATGGGTCTCTGATAATCGCAATATTTGTGTGTGCATGCATGGATCTCGGTCAAGTTTGCCCGTTTTCAGGAGAGGAGACTGAGGCACGGAGAGTAACTTGGCAAAAGTACTGTGTAAATCCCATGTAGGATGAAGAATTTAATTGTGAATCTCCAGTATGAAGGAAGGACCCTCATCTGGCACTTAATCTCCTGGCAAAGACCTAATATGCGTAATATCAATTATTAATGAATGAATTTAATGTAATTTTGTCTTGCTTCATGGGCAAACGAGTGCCAGCTCTAATTGTTTCTTCCAAATGTCGTTAGCCTCTTCTGTGCCTGTCAGGTCCTTTTCCACTCAGTGTGCTGCGTGCTCATGAATTATAAAAGGGCAAAAAGTCTTCAAACATCAGAAATGCATTGGTCCTTCAGTTTCTCATGTAATGGCACAGTATAAACATCCCTCTACAAATGTTTTCAGCTGTTAAGACTTTCTGAGACGTTATTTCAGTGTCAGGCATTCAAGGATGGATGTCTGCTCCATAGGTGGTGTTGGGTTGATGGTTGGACTTTGATGATCCTTGAGGTCTTCTCCAACCGTAATGATTCTATGATTCTGTGTCTAGAAAAGACTGGAGCAACAGTTGTTCAGCCAGTTCGGAGCCTAGAGAAAGATAGAGGGACATCTTTTCTCCTGGATACGTATATTTAGAGAAAACATAAAGCCTTGACATCAACTTCGGGCTTTCCAGGAAACAATTACCTAAGTGTAGATGTCGTATTTTCCTGTTGGTTTTTCTCAAGGATCCAGCATCTCAGGAATATGCAAAATCTCTCTCATTTTTTAATTTTGACATAATTTCTAGAGGTTTCAGGGACCCTTCCTCCTTGCTACTGCAGGACCTACATTGCATTGGGGTCATCGAAAGAAATGAAGGGTGGTCTTGAAGCTGTGGGTGTGGGCAGATTGTGTGAGACTGAAGCGACCGTGGGGAGACAGAGAGAGCAGGAGGTGGGCTCGGTGCTTGTCATCAGATATCCTCCTGTCTCTTGAAATGCTTCTTGAAACGTGTGGAGCTGGCTGACGTATATTTGCTGCTGGCTGTTCCATTGAGCCCCTGCCACCTCCCGAATGGCACTTTTCTGGAGGCGGGCAGCGCAGATCGGAGAGCAGAGGGTGGCACAAGATGTCTTTGTAGCAGAGGAGAAGGCGGCAGCAGAAGAGGCAGACACCTTCGCCCGGTCCATCGGTGGTTTGGGCGGTTTTGCTCCCAGCCTTTGAGCATCTTGACATCAGCAGGGATCTCCCCTCTCTGCCGAGCAGTCTCTGGCTCAGGGGTGCTTTGCGTCCGTACGCAGTAATCCGTGATGACAGCCCTTTGCCTGTTGACAGAGAAATGGTTGGAGGGGGGTCACATATGTAAAGGACTCATCCAGCCTGTCTGGGCTCAGCTTGGGAAATGCTATTTATTTTTTTTCCTGTGAACTCATGAAAATGCTTTGTCTGGTTGCTAGCTGCTCTGTTCCGTAAAGGGGAGCCGGGCGATAGCAAAGTCCCTTTCTCTCGGCGCGTTTTTGGTTTGGAAGAACTGGCTCATTTTTCAGCTTAGACTGTTGGAGGACTGGTTCCGATGTCATTCCAAAGGCTGTCATAAAGCTGAAACCATCAGAAGAAATACTGAGACATACCTATTACAAAATGGTTTGCAATTCAGAAACCTGTTACTAATTAGTAACTGTAGGAAGGAGCAGAGAGCTCAACTTTTTACTGAAACTTTTTAAATAGACTTCTCTGGTTCTGTAGGGATTCCTGGGAACGCTGTGACCACGGTGATGTTGTGGTTATTGGGCTGTTTCAGTGGGTGAGGAGCTGTGAGAAAATTGCGTTCGTACTGCCTGGGATGTGATAAGAGCAATATATGAACATTAATGCTCTCCAGAGTCTTTTCAGTGGCATTTCCTAGACAGATATATCGATTAAAATAGTTTTTTCAAAGGAGTGCATCCCTGGCTGCAGCTGAAGCAATGTAAGAGCTGTGCTGCGGTGTGTGGAGGTGGGCGATGCCCACCAGCTGGGAGCCAGGCTGCATGGCATGGTCTGTATCTTCTGTGTGTCTTGTATTCACTGGGTGCAAAGAGCCAAGAAGAATCCTCCTTTTAGAAAGAGGGCTTATCACACCCCTCGGTAAATTCAGCACAAAACCTTTCTAAATCCTTTTACAGTGCTCGAAAGATTTTCTCAGTCAGTGACACTTCAAGAAACGTATTGCTTTGGCGGTGACCTGATTTTAACCTTTTCTGAATTGCTTTATGATTAGAGCAGTCACATGCCGCGGTAGGACCCCTTTAGTGGTTTTAAATCATCTGTTTACTTCTGAAAATGGACATTGTTACGGGCTCCACTGAGTATTCCC
>NW_010127936.1:15855-32668 GCF_000699245.1 Pterocles gutturalis | reverse complement strand
CGCCCCCCCCCCCTTTTTTTTTAATTTTCTTTTAATTTCTTTCTTTCTTTCTTTCTTTTTCTTTTCTGTTGCAGAACAGAACGTCGCCGTTGTACCGGTTTGGGAGCAAAATATGGAATGTGTTTCACTGCTGACCGAAGGCAGCCAAATGAACAGTATTTATAGTAGTTTGAAAATCAGCAGTTAGCAGTTTCTTCACATTCTAACACTACCCAGCACTTTCCAGAGAGAACTCATTGTTTACAAGAAATCTGCTTTCCAAATCCGTTACGGTGCCCTCCAGCCTTGACTATTAACTATTTGCAAAGGGGAAGCTCATCTACGGTTTGGGGCAAGATGGCGATGGATGAGTACCTGTGGATGGTCATTGTGGGGTTTATCATTGCTTTTATTTTAGCCTTTTCAGTCGGGGCGAATGATGTTGCCAATTCCTTTGGAACGGCCGTGGGCTCTGGTGTCGTTACTTTACGCCAGGCTTGCATTTTGGCTTCGATTTTTGAAACCACTGGCTCAGTATTACTGGGAGCAAAAGTAGGAGAGACGATTCGGAAAGGTATCATCGATGTTAACCTCTACAACAGCACTGTCCCGCTGCTGATGGCCGGAGAAGTCAGTGCCATGGTTGGTAAGTGATACTTTCCTGTTCCAAGTAACGCTCGTTGGGTGTCTGTCATCCTGTTCATCCTGAATATTGTTAATTAAATGTAAGTCTTCCCATCTTCTGGACTTGTGTGCCTGGTTTTGTGTGAATGATGGGGTATGGATTCCTTTTTTAGTCTCCTCTGGTTTTTAAAAGCTTGTGTTCATTGACGTTTGGTTCAGCCGTTTAACTAACAGAAGAAAAAATCTTTCACATAATGGATCGTATGTAGGTATTCTTCAGGTACTGAAAAAACTTTTTTTTGGAGATTTTTATGATAGTAAATGGAAAATGTGTGAGCATAGCTTTTGTGACTACAGAAGATCCTACAGAAACAGCAGTTTGCAGTGAATATGTACAAGAAGGAGTTACTTAAGTAGTTTTAAAAAAAATTACAGAAAATCTAAACATATTTGCTTAAACTGATTGCCTAGTTGAGCGATTGCAATTGATCATACACTTCACCCTGGCCCATGGCAGAACTGAAAGGAGCAGCACAGCCGGATGGTCACACGTGTAAGGTCTTTCTAATTTTTCTGACTCACACCGACAGCAGTTCTGCGTACCTTAGGGTCTGCTCCGCGTGCTTTTGTTTGCTGTTAAATTAATCTGCGTTTAGAACAAACAGCGTGTTCTGAGGTAAGGCACCGTATTTATTCTTTGTTTATATGCAAGAGGCTTTGTGAGCTTTGGGAGAGCTTCCTCCAGGATCAATAGCAAACCTGTTTTAAAGGGCAGGAGAGGGCAGGAAGGAAACCCCTTCACTGGGAGAGGCAGCTGGGGCGAGGGGCCAACCCGCCCGTCCCACCACCACGGCTTCGCTCTGGCAGGTCCGTGGCATCCCCCAGCCCTGCAGCACACTGGGGTGGCATCACTCATCCGAGCACGGAAGCGTCCTCTGTTTGAAAGGGATCCTCCACTCAAAGGTTTTCCTCCTCAAACCTCCATAAACTTGGTCTAAAATACGATTCCCACCTTCCCCTCTAGCCTCCGTGCCGTCTTCGGGCAGGACCTGCACGTCAGACTGGCAGATGTGTGCAGGGGTCCACTGAATGGGGTTGTTTCCCCATTTCTTTTGGGAAATGGGAAAATTTTGCCTCTCTTTTAAATTTTAATGGAGCCAAATGGACATTGGGTGCCGGTATCTACTCTTGTCCGAGGTGGCTTTGTGCGCGTGAGAGCGGGGAGGTGGATTCAAAACACAACCAACGCTCTTGGGCACCAGTGTCAGTTCCTCTTTCCCGATGTGTCTCAAGGTCAGCTGCAGGTTTCTGGTTTTTCCCTCAAGCTGTAGGGTGGCTTCTTAGCACCGCTGCACTCGCATCATTTACCCTCTGCTTCCCGAGACAGCCCCAGCATTTCCCACGGGCGCGTGCCCAGGAGCCGCGTACACCCTCCAAAATGTGAGTGACCTGCATCTCCTGACCTTCACGTTCCTAATACTCGCGGTCCCCGCTGGAGGAAGGGTCCTTTTCCTTTTCTGTATCTATTTATGGCATCCTGATCCTGGCTGGCCAAAGGTCTAAGTCTCAGATACCCCCTGTGGGGGCAACTGGCCAGAAGCTCAAAGAAAACAACTTATTTGCATGTGTATTTACATAAGCCTGTGTGAACTTCATGACCAGTTGCATTCCCTTCTCCCAGTTAAGGGCATTAAGAAGAAATTCCACATTTTAAATCTCTGAATTAATCGCAAGTTACAAACTGCAGATTCCCATTTGTTTCCTCAAGCCCATCTCCAGCATTTCTCTGGATGTACAATATTTTTTCCTGTGTTTTCTCTGAGCCTTCCTGTGTGTTTTCTCTTCCTGTTTCTGTTTTCGCTCTGCATTTTTCCCCTCTGTTCTCTCATGCATCATGATCGTGTTTTTGCAAATGGACTTCGCTTCTGAATTTCGATGAGGCTTAAATGAGTCAACAGTCTGGGAGAGACCAAAAGGCACTGTCTCCTCTTTCCAGATGTTGCCGGGAGATCCTTTGATCCTTGCAGCAAACACCAGATGATGATTTTCAGGGCGACCTCCTCTCCTAAGAGAGAAGGAAGCAGGGAGCAATGGGATTGAAATTTTAAAGTGTAATGATGTGTAGCGTATTCAGTGGTGTTTGTGAGGCAGTCGGGACGTTAGGGACTGTTGCTCTCAGGGGTGAATTGCAGAACTTCCGTAGCATCACCTAATTGTCCCATTATTGTCAGGAATTGCCCAGGTGTTGTTCTAGTGGTCCTGCTGGGAGCTGAACTCAGCAGCTGGCATGACCAAGGGGATGCCACCGACAGAGAGGACATCCCAGCCAGGATTAGCAAAGCACAGCACGAACCCGGTCTTGCAGGCAGCATGGTGCCCGACAGCGGCTGGCGGCTGGCACCCAGCGCCGGAGACCCAGGAGGATAAACGGCTGCGGTGCCTTCAGCAGCAGGGAGCATGAAACGCGCCCCGAGCCCAAAGCCAGTGCTGGGAGCTCTTGGTCAGGGCAGTCTGCAGCCAGCCCTCTGCAGGAGACAGCGGCCAGCAGGAAAGGGTGCACGGCCACCAGGTCTGCAGGGTGACGGGTCTGAATGCAGGACCTGTGGCAGGTCTTAGTTTTGCAAAGATAAAAATGGGGCACATGCGGTTTACATGAAAGAGGAGCCAGAGCTTTGATGTAGGTAACGAAGGCTTTGCAAGCCTCAGAGGAACGGGCTGCTCTGGCTCAGTTTGTGTTTTCTTCTGTTCCTTAATGTGCTTCCTTAAACTTCAGACCACACACAGTCCTTCCTGGACCCTCCATCAGTCCCCAGCCACCTTCCCTCTTGCTCTCCTGTTTGTCTAAAATGTAAAGTTGGTTAAATCAGAAATAGTGCCATACTCCCTCTGTCCCCGCCCCAACAGAAACCCCAGCCCTCGCTGCACATTTGCAGTGCCGCTGTAGCTTGGTTGCATTTTCCCTATTTTTCCAGACCGGGCATTTTGCAGTGACATGGCTGGCTGATCTGGTCATTTGGCTCTTTACGGGTGCTACCATCTGTTTTCTCTTTCACCTCACTTCCACTCGCTGGTCTCGAAGTTCATGTCAAAGGTTTCAAAGTGTATTTATTTTTATTTTAGTACAGGGGAAGAGGAGCCAAAAAATCAAAGAGCAGGTGTTCCGTGTTCAATCTAGAATTTCCAAGAGGGATAGGAGTACCAGTTGTTTTGGGATGGTGTCCCAGGAGAGATCAGTTTTACAACCTGGTTGACTTCCAAACGTAGCCACATGTGATGCCAGGAAATCACCGTTTGCAGATGGCTCCCTTTCAAGACCTTCAGACCATCTTCTCCTGTTGGAATTAAGGATGGGGGCTGCGATTTTGTGTACAGTGTATGTTCGGTGACCTTGCTTTATCACCTGTGTCTGCTGCAGATCTGGCACGAAAATACAGGATCTCTCATGGCAGTTTGGTTGCTGCCGGTGGGGCCTCCTCACGCATGAAGATTTAGTCTTAAGACCATGAAGTCTTAAGATGAAGAAGACACCTTTCTACAAGTTGTCTAATAATTAGACAAGACCCCCAGACAGCTTGTGTCTCTGCCAAAATGATGCTGGTGTCCTTGGGTTCGCCCCGCTGCAGGAGGTGCAGGGAACCTGGGTCCCTGCAACGTGAGGATGAGTTGGAGCGTGGCACTGCGTGCTCGAGGGCTGTGGGCTGGTCTAACTACGCAGCACTGGGACTGAAAACAAATACGAGGCATCCCCTGTGGTGCTTGGGGTCTTTTTTTTTTTTTTTTTTTCCAGTCTTGGCAAACATCCTTCCTTGGGACAACTGTAGGGACACTGGGTGCTGCAGTTGCTCTGTAGACCTATAGCCACTATCCCTTGGTTAGTTACGGGATCTTATTTCCTTATGCCACAGATATCTTTGGCTGCTCCGTGACTAAGATAAACCTTTTCTGCAGTTTTGATTTTCTCCAGTGCCGCAATGAGCTGCAAATGAAGGCAGTGAGAGTCCCTATTCCCTCCTCGGTCCATTTATCCTGTAGAGGACTCCGGACGGCCACCCACCACTGAGGAGAGGCAGAAAAACTCCCTGCCCTATGATTTGAGCCTTTCTCTGGGAGCTTCTGGATTTAGGAGCATGGGTAGTTCATTAGTGAAAGGGCGGATGCTTCCTGACACTGATCACTTGGAGGCTTCCAGGTCCAGCTCTCAAGAGCGAGGTTTTCTGAGCATGACGCAGACTGCGAGCAGTTTGTGTTTCCAATCAGACAGGCTGGAAATGCCGAAAGCCTTCAAAAAAGGGCAGAACTGCTGTGCAGGGTAGAGAGCTGTTAGTAATAAAAACTCTGTAAGACGCAGTGTTCAAAGCTGCTGTTAAAGCATCTCAGTATCAGCTTTTAGAGACAGAAGAGGAACAAAACTCTCTTTAGGAGATCTCTGTTGTGCGTGTGGAGTGTAGCCAGTGCTCGTCAGAGAACATGGGTACGTGGCGAGGAATTTTCTGTGTAACACTATTGTTACTGTTCTTGTTTATCCTGTATGGTTTTTTATTTTTTCTTTTTCTAGGTTCTGCTGTTTGGCAGCTCATTGCGTCATTCTTGAAACTCCCAATATCGGGGACCCATTGCATTGTAGGTGCTACGATTGGATTTTCCCTGGTTGCCATCGGCACGCAGGGAGTCCAGTGGATGCAGCTTGTCAAGATTGGTGAGTGCCGCTTCCTTTTGTGCGGGCGGGGATGTGTGCTGTCTGCAAAAAAACCATGCCCAGCAATCTGCTTTGTGTTGGTAGCACTCCCTCCTTAAATAATTTCCTACCCCAGTCCCATCATGCAGAAGATGCTCGGATGCTGCTGGGTGTCTCCAGCGGAGAAAGGGGTAAGGTGCAACTTGCACTTTCCCAGCATTGTCCCTCACAGACATGCTTCAAGGTGACATTCCTCCTCTTCTAATTCTTTTCGTGGCGGCTCATACCACCTCGTTCTGGCTCTCAGCAGCGCCAGCCATCGTGTGAATGCCCGCAGTCATGTTTCTCCACCCACCAGCTGCAGGGCGGCGAGTGCTGGGCATACAGCACATGTTCAACTCACAGCCACCCACTGCCAGGATCAGCACAGCCACGCAGGGATGTGAAGGAGTTCTCATTATTATTTTGGAAGCCTTGTAGCCAGAGTCGCAGCCTGAACCCTCTGTTAAGAAGGATTTGATGCTGATGGCTCAGAAATAGAGTTGAGCTTTAGAGAAGTTGGAGCAATGTGCATTTTTTTTTTAAACTCTGGTGAAAGCAGAAAAGAGATTGCAATGACAACAGAATCCATCTGTTAATCATGCCACAAACAATAAATCACTCTGGATGAGATTTCCAGAGCACTGCCCTAATCCGGTTTTATTGAAATCAGTGGGAGTGTTGCCACCTACTTCAGTTAAATGAGTCCTGGACACTTGTAAATCTGGCCTGCAAAAAATGTACGCGGGGTATTCATTGCAGCTGATGCTTCTGTGGCATTTTGGAAATGGAGACGTACCCTGTGAGCAGCATGGCATCCTGCGAGATGCAGTTACTTGCCACTTGCTTGCTACATTCATGGTCATGGTGATGACAAAATTACAGGGGCTCTCTTGGCCCACTCTGCGTCAGGAAAAAAAATATTTCCTGATTTATTTGATTGCTAAACCTGCAAAATTGTCTGGAAGTGTTTTGGCTGATGTTTCTAATAGTGCCTACCATGACTTTGACCTTCCTAAGCATCACTGGACTTTGTGTTTCACCAGTTATAACTTTCATTCTGGTTGTACAAGAACTGTTTGAAATTTACTGCTCATTGACTGCTTACTTATTTAATTATTATGCAAGAATACTGTTTATTTCATTTCCATTCTGTCTTTTCTTTAACACAGTTGCCTCTTGGTTTATTTCCCCACTGTTATCTGGCTTGATGTCTGGAGTCCTCTTTGTGCTGATTAGATTCTTCATTTTAAACAAGGTAAAGGAACCTCACCGTTATAACGAGCGCTTGCTGTGTTCCAGCATCTCATGGGAGTGCTGGCGTTTCCACTGGGTTGAAAGTTTGTGGCTTTTTTTTATAGCCATTGGAACTGTATTTGCTCGTAACAATTCTAAAAGCTCCCAGTAAGTAACTTGACAAGTATTTGAGGCTTAGAAGGTGCGATGTAATAATTAGTGTTGTATATGCTGTTACATTGAGGTTGCTTCTTTATTAGTACAAACTTGTTGGCGTTGACTTAGCCTCATGATAGCTGTTCTGTTGTTTAAACAGCAAGAGATCCTTGGAGATTCTCTAAGTGGTATTTCATGGTTGTGGAGTTTAAACTTTGGTTTTCTAGCTCATCAGGCATTAGGAGATGGGCGTCTGTACATTTCCTGGATTCTCAAGAAACCCGAATCACTGGGTTTTAGTGACCTCAGTCAAAACTGGCAGCTCTGAGGTAACATCAGTCCATATATCTCCAGTGTAGAAGACGATTTGTTTGCCACCCAGCATGGACTGGAAACTAGAATGCTTTTATCCGCTCTTTCTATTTCTCTCGCACCACTCAACTTGCTAAAATGGGGGAGTGCAGCGCATGACAGTGACCTAAAATAAGGGACACTATATTAGCAGTTACATAGGGAACTTAAACAGATGAGGGATTAATTCTTTTGCTATAAATAACACCACCTGTAACCTCAGCTTCATCATTCTTTATTTCTGATGTAAATAAACATCAGCAATAAAAGCAGAGGCTAAATTTGAATTTCAAGTGACTCAAGTTGCATAAAGGACGAGGAAAAGTTCCTCTACTGCATTCAAAACCTAACTTCAGAAATTAGTCATCAAAATCACATGAACTCTGGTACAAAACCCACATACTTTAATGTTTGAGAGGCAGGAAAAGTTCAAGCTAAGGAAATTGTCTTCTGCTTGCCATGTGGGCCATTCACAAAGATCTGAGAGCTTCTGCCCTAAGCAGGTAGCGGCTTCTGTTGTGTGCGAGCATCTTGGAGACAAGAGAGGTAAGAAAACACAGAAAGAAACCTGTCCCCCGGTCACCCGGCAGGTCTACAAGTACACCCTGTCTCCCTGGTTCCCATTGACAGGGTCAGTGTTCCCCAAAATGCCGATGCTTGTGGGTTTGGCTGTGACAGGCAGGTCACCAGCCTTTCCTCACCACCCAGCTGACCAGCACTGACTGGGGAGCATGTGGTGGTTCATGCTGGCATTAATCTGGTAGAAGATCCAGCTAATGTTTCCTTTCCCCCCAACAATTTCTATGCAGGAAGATCCTGTGCCCAACGGTCTCCGCGCACTTCCAGTGTTCTATGCTGCTACCATCGCGATTAACGTCTTTTCCATCATGTACACGGGGGCACCGGGTAAGTGAGCCATCCGCAGCGGGAGGCATGTGTGCAATCACAGATTCACGGGATGGTTTGGGTTGGAAAGGACCTTAAAGACCAGCTAGTTCCAGATGATCTTGAAGATCATCTAGCCCAGGTTGCTCCAAGCCTCACCCAGCCTGGCCTTCAACCCCTCCAGGGATGGGGCAGCCACAGCTTCTCTGGGCAGCCTGGGCCAGTTTTTGTGACTGGCCTCTGTAGAGGAAGAGGAAATGATGAGCTGCCAGCTTTGGCTTCGTAAATCCGAGCGTGCATTGAGCTCTCGAGGGCATTCCAGATATGTGCGTCAGGGAGGGAAGGTTCGGAGCAGGCGGTAGGAGCAGGTAGGCTGCTTGCACTCACTCTGACACCATAGCTCCACTGAAATCAACTGAGTCACTGTTCTGGCACAGAGCCTGTTAATTACATTTACTTCTTTATTTCCCTTCAATGATAAGAAGCCCTGAGCCTGTTCCTGCATTTAATGCATCTTTTCTCTTGGGTGCTGTGTTTTCATTGCAGCTCCAGCAGAAGGAAAGGCTATATGTCATTTTCAGGACTTTATTGATGTTTATATTCTTTATATTTGTATATTTTACAGGCATTTATATATTTGTGTTTATATCTGAACTTGTATTTTTATATTTGTGGGTTTATATTTATGCTTACCTATTTGTGTTGCTATCGCTGCATTTCTATGTCTATATTTAAAGGGGTGTTTATTTAAACACTCGCAGGAGAAGAGTCCAGAACAAAGGTGTTCAGTGCTCTTGACTACTCTGTCAAAGAGTCTGGTCATTAAATGTTATCTTTAGATAACATTGCCCCAGAGCCATGAATGATTAGAGAATTGAAGACTCCAGAGCACGCCCCTGAATTAAGAAAGCAGGGTTAGCGAGTGACCTTTTCTGAATGGAGATTTGTTTTCTCCAAAACCTGACGTGCTAGATGTACTAGATAAAAGCAACTGGTAACTCTATTTGATAGCAGAGCATTCCTGACATCCATAAAGAGCTCGAGAGGTTCCCACTTGGAGGGTAACATAACTCAACTGTTCCTTTTTCTTAACTCAGAACCCTGCTTGGCTCCGTATCCAAGACATTTCACAGTAAATCAGCTGCGTAACCAACATTTCCTCATTAGTTGTATTGCAGAAGTAGGTCAGGCACTCTGCGGTGACTCATTAAGCAAAATAAATGAAATAAGAATCTTAATGTCCCTTCTGTTTCAGCTTAGCAGTCTCTAAAGTGGGTGAATAAAAAGGTGGGACTTGGGTTTTGGCACTCAAGAAATACATATTTGCTCTCCGAGGGCTCTGTCCTGGCAACATTCACTCATAAGGATGAATTAATTAATCCCGTGGGTTTCAAGATATGCATGTGTGGGTTCGGAAGGTCGGAGTCCAAGCTCTTTCTTCATTAAGGGTCTGATCGTTTAATTGAATAAGGGCAAGGAGCTCTGTTGGGGAGATACTTAAAGAAACACGAGTTATTGATGTGATTGCGCTCGGTAGGACTGAAACCTCCGCTCTCCAGTGGTACACGAAGCCATTAATCTAAGCCGTTATCTGCTTACGATAAGCTGAGCATCAGGCTTTATTGGCCCGAGCAAAGGGCAGGTAAATACGTACGCTAATGGGCAACGCAGTTTCCCATGCATTAGTGTCTGAAATCACTGCTCACTTGTTTTAGCAGCGCTGATGGGGGAGTTTTGCCCCAACTTCTTCGGAAATAAGGTCATGGTGGGTGACAGAGAACCCGAGGACTAAACCTGCAGAGGCTTGCTTGTCAACTAGACCTCTAAATACTGCGCTAGCTGATATATAGATGTTTAAAATGATCAGCTGCTTTATGGTGGTTTTGAATAGATTGGGAACCCAGGCTTTTCTGCCACGGACTGCTCTTCCAGTGCCTGAGATGATGAAGTCCTGTTCATTTCCAGCTTGTTTGAGTTTCATTTCTTTATCTTCACAGTCCTGGGACTGGTCCTGCCGATGTGGGCCATCGCTCTAATGTCAGTCGGTGTATCCTTAGTATTTGCCATCTTAGTCTGGATTTTTGTGTGCCCCTGGATGAAGAGAAAAATAGAAAGTAAGTAGTTGCTTTACTAACTGCGAGTGACATAAAATAATGGAAAATTTTGTTTCAGAACTGGAAGTGCCCTGGAGAGGTCTCCTAGTCCAGTCCCCACCCACAGGCAGGATATGCGTAAAGATTCCTCATGTATTTGTGTAACCTGCTCTTACAAACCTGCAATGGTAGAAATTCAAAACCTCGTTAGGCAATCCATTGCAGTTCTCACTTCTTCCAGCATCTAGCAGAAGCAGGAAAATAAATCCTGGAATATGATCCAGTTTTTATTTTGTTAAGGAAATGTTAAAGAGAAAAAAAATATCTGGCAGAATGATTATCTTTAAGTGACTTCTTGAACTTTTCAGTAAGTTGGACTGATCACAGCTTTTAGCTTTACAGTGTTTTGCATGTTTGGTTTGCTGCTTTAAACAAATGCAGTGCTTGAAACACAGAAAATATTCAGATTTCATTAATAAAGCAGCTCGGTGTTTTACTTTAGTTACCGACTTTGACGAATTTCTAGGAAGAAACAAAGATGCCCTAGAATTTTCTCGGATTGATTTAGTAAAGGTAAGTGTTAGAAATGAATAAAGAAGGCGTACGAAAGGGAGCCAGGTTATTGTATCCGCATTGATCTGTGCTGGTGATGCAGCCAGTGGAAACACAAGCAGCTGGGAGGGACAGATTGGGTTTAAAATTACAGTGCTGTTGTTTCCTTAGGCCAGTTAAAGAAAGACGCTGCGCTGTCGAGGATATCAGATGAAAGTCTTGATAAAATTCAAGATGAAGAAACACCAGTCTTTAAAGAGCTTCCTGGTGCCAAAGCATCCGACGAGAGCACGATTCCCCTCACTAGCTCGGTAACAGAAGCTGCTGGGGCATCAGATACGATTGCAAATGGAAACCATCCACGTGTACCGTACGGTAAGAAACTGAGACAACACAGAGGGTTTATCTTCTCCCTTTTTCGATAGGGTTTCTTACGGGAAGTAGGACTCTGTTGTAAATGGTAAGTTAGTGTTTGGGATTTCCAGCCCTAATCCCTCTTTGACACTTGTTGGGAAAGATGACATTTTCTAGAGAGGACTTAAAAACAATTGCGTTTTGTTTGGCTGTATTTCAATTTTAGAAACAGCTGAAAGCAAAAATTACTTTCCTTTTTGCTTTAGTTTATATCCTTAATGGTGTTTCCATCCTTTTAAGCAATGGAAAAATACAGAGAACACAAATTGCTGGTGTATGAAGGTTAAATTCAGCGTAAAGATGATTAGCATACTACCACAGGAGATGAAAAGATTTGGGTTTTAGTTGACAAACGTACAACTGTTTGGAGTGTGTCCACTAGAAAAATCTCACACATTGTTTTCTGAATGTATATTTATGAGAAGTGGGCTTGCGTGCATAAAGCTCTTCTTGTTCTCCCGTGTGGTGGGATCACATCCCCCCCACTTAGTGGTCTGCTGACTTTGATGTCACTTTGCTAACATCTACTGAGCCCTGGAATTTGGTTAATAAATGCCTAATATATTCAGCTGGTTCTTACAAAATCAGATAAGCCATGATGTGAAGCCCTTTGAGTGTGTGCTTCCACTTCAAAAGTAACTAAAACTAATTCTGAATGCTGCACGGTGGAAATTCGGGAAGTCAGGAAATGGAAAAGATCATTTCTTCAGAAATATTGCATTAGCTGTGACTTGTGTCCTACCGTGTACGCTAACGGGAAGTGTATACAGTGGGAGTAGCCATCATCACATTCATGGAAATGAGATACACAACATGTTGGGATAGCTGAGGAAACGTTTCTGCAGAATGTGAACTTTTTTGCTCTCTATTTTTTTTTAAATTATTTTTTAAAGTTATGTAGATGTCTCTTAAATAGAGGTACTTCCTAAATGTGACCTCATGTTCAGTATGAAATCACAGTCAGACAACCTTTCCTGAAATACCTGTTATGCATAGACAGCATAGACACAGCCTCAGAAATAAAACCTCTCTGTCTCTGCCTTTGCAGGAAGGGCGTTTTCGATGACACACACCTCGGTGAAATCGCCCGTTTCCAACGGCACCTTCAGCTTCGACGGCCAGGTGAGGAGCGACGGCCACGTCTATCACACTGTGCACAAGGACTCAGGTTTATACAAAGACTTGCTCCACAAAATACACCTGGACAGGGCCACCGACGAGAGGCCCGCTCCAGAAAACAACTACAAACTGTTACGACGCAACAACAGCTACACCTGCTACACCGCTGCTATCTGTGGCATGCCCGTGCATTCTTCCTTTAAGGCAGCGGATACGTCGACTCCAGAGGACAGCGAGAAGCTAGTGGGAGACACGGTTTCCTACTCCAAGAAGCGAGTTCGCTATGACAGCTACTCCAGCTATTGCAATGCTGTGGCCGAGGCGGAGATCGAGGCGGAGGAAGGTGGGGTGGAAATGAAGCTGGCCTCCGAGCTGGCAGATCCTAACCGGCCCCCAGTTGATCCGGTGGAAGAGGATAAGGAAGAGAAAGACACGTCTCAGGTCCATCTGCTCTTCCACTTCCTCCAGATCTTAACAGCCTGTTTTGGATCCTTTGCCCATGGAGGTAATGATGTCAGGTAAGAGGATGGGATCTCACAAGTCAGTGATTTTACAGTTTAAATGCTTGGAGGACGGTTTGTCAGCTTGGCCCATCAGAAAGCGTACTCGTTTCCGCGGGCAGATGGTAATCAGGGCTGCAAAGCTTGTGACACTGATGTCCCCAGTGTTTCCCAAGAGTCAGGCTGCTCAACCCATGGTTTATTTTTTTTCTCAATGGTAACATCTTTTCTATCCTAAATAATTGTGCAGTAATTAGTTTAGTTCAGGTTTAATTTTGTCAAGCTTGAGGGCACTGAGACTCCCCGTGGCATACTGACCGCAGTAAAAGCACACACAACAGCCCCAGCCCTGCAGCCTTTGCAGCCTGTTTTAACTACAAGACCAGAAACCATCAGCAAATGAGAGGTTGAGACTATTTTTGTCCTTAGATGAATTTCATCTCTTGTCCCTGTTGCATTGAGAAAAGAGGTGTGTGAAGAATGTCTTTGTTTCAGTTGCAGCCACCCTTGTCGACCTCCCTTTGCTGAATCTTTTGCTGGACCCCACGAGGAGGGTCTAGGACTGTGTGAGGTGATGTGTCACTAAATAGCCCAGGGCATCGAACAAGCCTTGAAGTCCTACTGGAGTTTATAAACAGCACACACAACTTCTCCAGCTGCCACAGTTCTCTTACCAAAACCAAGGGAAGCTACCTGCGAGGAGCCCTGGGCGTGTTCCTGCGCCCCATGCGGAGCAGGGAGGTGGGCTGTGCCTCATCTCCCAGTGCTCGTTTAAGAAGCTTCCCATCTCCTGGCATGGTTCTGGGACGTGGTACTCCCTGGCAGTTTTCTCCAGAGCCACTATCACTGTTGAGTTGCCCCTTGAGTTTGGAAGAAGCCAGTGAGTTCATCCCTCAATCATTTGGCTTAAATGTGCCTGTCCTTAAACCCACGACATTAACATCATTTCCCAGGGATAAAGGAAAAGGATCATCCTCCAGGAGTCTTCCCTCCTGTTCAGATGGACCCAGACAGCTGACCAAGTCTCAGAGTTGGCCTTTGGAATGTTTATCTGCCCCTCTTTGTCCTCTGTCGCCTGGTCAGACACCCATGAAATAGTGTCTCTTCACTCACTCGTTTCCCAGCCTCTTCCCCTTCCAGGGCTCAGCTCTGTTTTATTCCATGAAGTTCAAGGCTTTTGACCAAAGGATGCGAGATCTAGTCTCAGGATGGAGCATTTGATACTCTCCTTGTCTGCACTCACATTGCTCATCTCATTGCTTGGTCTGCAGGGCCCCATTGCACCTCGCCAGCTCAGGTTGGGTGGTTTTGCTCCATCTCTGGGAACTTTGCATGTTTTTCCTTTAGGTTTGGGCTGGACTGCCTCTCCCCTAGGCCTGGAGCAATCCTCTTTGTCTTTAGTATGTGCTCTTCCCCATCTCTTGGTAAGGTCCCCGGAGAAATCTGCTCAGAAGCTCTCGTGGAAGCAGCGGTCCTTATTTGGGTTGGAGCTGGGGCCATACCGAGCCCGCTTCGTGCTGAGCCGGTGCCGTGCTAGCCATGCCCTGCCGGTGTGGGTTTCAGCATTTGCAGCGGGGCTTTACAGCGTTCATAACTTTCATAGTCCTCCTTAGGCATCTGGGCAAACGCCGTCCCTCTCGGCAAGGAGGCCGGTTATTGCTCCTCACTCGTGTCAGCCACCCCATTTAACGCACGGCTCATCTCGAAAACACTCACAGAGACGTCTCTGCCCTCCCCGTCCATCCAGCATCCTGGGAATTCAGAACAGGGCTTTCTGAAGAGCCTTCTTGTTCTCGCTCTTGTTATTACTCACTTCGTATCCACAGGAATCTGGCTCCAGGAAGGAGTCCAGGGTCCCTTCATCCTCTAGACCGGGGGACAGCGCTGCAGCTCTCTTTCAAACGGTCTCCATTGATCAAGAGCTCTGCTCTGAGCATGCTGGGCAAGAGCAAAGAGCCGTGGGGGCTGGTCCCCTCGCCCTGCAACCGGCCAGCAGCAGGTTCTGAGGGGAATGGAGGAAAAAGGACATTGCAGAAAGTTCCCAGCCTGCCCCAGCCTGTGCCTCTGCCAGTCCTTTTTCCCCGGAGGTGATGCCTGTGCATCCCCAGGACCGACATGTTCATGGAAGCATCACTTGCCTTTCCCGTGGGAGACAAGGGTGGCAGAGTTTGTTAGAAGTTCTCTGCAAGGAGGCAGTCAGTTCAGAAATCAAATTTGGAGTTGATAGGAGATGGACAGGATGGAAGGGAAGGTTTAGACTCTGTGCAGGATGATTTGTTGCATCTCACAGCCTCATTTCCTCAGAATCCTCCACTTGGGCTGGCTTGTTGCCTTGGGAATATCCTTCCCGGAAAGTTCGTATTTTTTAGTGTTTTGCAGATCTCTGCTGCTGTCACTGTGATCCTACCAAATTTGCCAGCAAGCATGCATTTTTATTAAATGCTGTTTATTCCAAAATATCATTTTAAGCTGAATTCATGTCATTGCAAAACGAAAGAACACGTTAGGTTCGTTTGCCAAAGCAGGTGGAAGTGCAGGAGGATGGTGGTGGGTGCAGGACTGGTTCCTGGTTTGCACAGGAACCCAACCTTGCAATTGTCCTGAGTTTCAGCCGAGCACTGCAAATTAAAGACCCCTTTGTATGAGCAGAAGGTTGAGCAGATAAAACACTCTGGGAATGCAGATATCTCCCCTCTGGATTGCGTAGCAGAGGCATTTTGCCAGTCTTTGTCTAGCAGAGCAGAAGACTTTTTACTGGGCTCTTGGCTCTTCAGCGTGTCGCATAAAGATCTGCAGAGCTCGAAAGGCAGTGCGCTGTTTTAAAAATAATGCAGCAGAACCTAGCTAGTAGCTCGGCTTTCTGTCCACGTTTCTGTAAGAAAGCAAGCCTTGGCAATCCGTCATCCACCGAGGGCTGCTATCTCCTCATCTCCCTCCTTCATTCGCTTTCCCTCTGCTCAGTTTAGGTGCTGCTGTCAAGCTGCTTCTCTATTTTTTCTCCTCCTTGAATCCTTAAAATCCCACTTCCCTCTGCATTTGGCATTAAGCTCCTCGCTCCTATATTTAGGGCAGCACCTCCGTTCTCCACACCTTTTTTTTTTTTTTTTGGCTTGTATCCTACATTTTCCTTCTCTGGAACTCACTCTCCTCCTGAGTTTTCTATTTGTTTTCCACCAGGCTGTTTGTTGGTATTCCTTGGGGGGACGGGAGTGAAGGGAGAAAAATTAAAAGCTAATATAAAAATTAAAACCTGCAGGTAGTTAGATGGAGCGTGTTTTAGAGCACATTAAAGCACGAGGCAGCAGCATACGGTACGGACTGAACCGTGATGCAGCTCAGAAACTTATGGAGCAGAAGTGCCTCGTGCAGCTTGGGTGGCACTTCAGTGGGCAGAAAATTGCACGGAGATCTCCTGTGTTTCATTGTTCCGGCTTTTTCCCTGGACCTGGAAGAGTTAAATGAGTATTTTGCCTTTGACTGCAGAACTAACTCCTAACTAGGGTAGCTGGACCCCGGGTTCTTCGCAGATGAGGCTTGTTTAGCGTGGTAAGGATGCTATAAAAGGATGCTGCATCTTGGCTGCAGGAGCCGCTGTGCGTAGCCGCCGGGGATGGTGTTTGGGCTGAGATCAGCAGGGATCCTGGCCGGAGCCGGTGTGTGTTCAGAGAAACCGGGAGTCATGGTAACTCCGTATTTGGGTGGCTGTGTTGTTCAGACCATCCCCTCCCGTCCCCTGCCGCAGAGCTCGTATGTGCTGTGTCAAGGACGCTGGAGCCCTTCCAGGGCTGGGACTGACTGAGCTGGGCCGGGAGCCTTGTGACACCGTCGTGCACACGGGCTGAATGAAATCTAAAGAATTTAAAATCCCGACTAAATGTGTTGGGACAGAACCGCTGGGGGGGAAAAAAAAAATGTTGTTGTTGAGCTTAATTAGCAGCAGCAAGTGAGCAGGTCCCACTGGCTCAGCACCCCAGCACAAAGGGAGCACGTCAGGTCGCTGCAAGGGCAACGGGAGAATAAAAAGGGCAGGATGGAAAAAAAGGAGCTGGGCCAGGAGCGTGACACGGGGAGAACTGCCAGCTTCCTAAATGCCTGCTCAGAGCCAGCTTTCCAGAGAGGCCGGGCTTTGCTGGCCAGCAGGGATTATGTGCATCTATGGGTGAGCTGGACTGAGCTTGTTTTCTGTAAAT
>NW_010127936.1:7719-15829 GCF_000699245.1 Pterocles gutturalis | reverse complement strand
CTGCGGAGCTCAGCGCTGCAGCCGCGGCAGCCTGCCTGCATGAACGCGGGCAGCGGGAGAATCGCTGGAGCTGGGGGGCTGGTGCTGCGTTTCCAAGTCTGGAAGCACATCTGAATGAAGAAGTTCCCGAAAGCGAGGGCGGTTTGGCAGGGGGTTTGGAAATGGCTAGAGAGGACTGATAGCCCCATAGCTGTCTCCTGGGCTCAGCACAGCAGTGCCTGCGGCAGCTGCCGCGCTGGCAGTGAGCAAGCTCTGAGCAAACGGTGCGTGGGCCCCCCAGCCCGTCCACGCCGGGGAGAAGGGGTTTTTGGTGTCTCGAGCAACCCCTGGAGCTCGTGATTCCTTGAATTCTTGCAGTCGAAGCGGGATGACCCACGGAAAGGTGCTGCAGGTCGATGGGAGGTTTGCAGATTAAAATCTGCTGTTTGTGTGTGAAAAACGCCTGAGCCTTGCGCTCCTCCACACCTGTCTGTGCGTGTGTTTAGCCTTTTCTCCAACAGATTCTTTCTCCTATAGGTGGGTAGCCCCTCCTGTCCCTTCCTATCCCCAGGTCAGGCCACAGGAGAAACCCTGGGGACAGCAGAAGGACCCGCGTGCCCTGGCTTGTGTGAGCAGGCAGCTGCTTGGGGCTCCAGGATTCCAGCCGCGCAGGAAGGTGATTTATTATCGGGACAGCGGCAGGAGCCGTGATGCTCCAGCTGAACAGAGCGTGCGTCCCGCCCGTGTCTGTGCGCGCCGAGGTGCTGGTGGGACCCAGGTGTAGCTGGTACGTGCTGCAGGGAGGAGAACCCTGCTTGCAGATGTTCCACGATGGTGCGGGGGATCTCAGTTTTGCTGCATAAGTTGCTTCAGTGTGGCTGCCCCTGATTAAGTTTTGCACAGAGGACTTCGGGGCTAGCCTTATGTATTTGTGCCTAGATATTAGGGGGAAAAAGGGGTCACTGGTGTGAAGAGTCTGCAGGTAATGCCATGCAGATTCATGGCACAAGCTTGACAATGAATGGCTTTCTTAATATCCAGACGACATGGGCTACCTTACTGAAGACAGGATTTCAAACTATTTCAGAGCTATAGTAAAAATGTTTCGTATTTTAAAGATATTTCTATGTATTCTCTCAGTGGTTTTAGGGAAACTGAACTGCTGTCAGCTGGGGAATTCATTGTTATCCAGAGCAATGCAAGGGAGACCAGGAAATACCTGCTTGCCCAACATATAGGGAGAGGAGACTTCTCCTTTCATCTCCCTGCGGGCTCCACTGCCGTTTGAGGTCGGAGCACACACGCAGCAGTGGGGCTCGCCTTTTCCCCTCTTCCCAAAGCACATGCAATGGGATTAAAGGAGGGAAGGGCCATGGCCAGTATCTCACTGATCAGAGACCATCTGTCCGTTGCTACTACTGAGAGCAGCCTGAAATCTGATTTCTTCTGGTTTTGATAGCAATCCATCCTGAGAGTGCAGCCCGTGTCCCAAGTAGATGTGAACCTTCACTCGTGTCCTTAACGGTGCCGGTACCTGGCACCTTTGCTGTGCCACGCAGGCGAGCCAGAGAAGAGCAGCGGGAGGAAGAAATACGGAGCCTTCGTGACTGGTCAACGCACCCCCAGCTTGCACATCAGGGGTGCAGCTGTGATGGGCTTTTATTGCGCGATGGTATAGGCGCTATTTCAAAACTGTCCGATTATTTAAACTATGATAAATCTCTCTCGATAATCTGAGATCTCTGGAGATGAGGACATATGGTTTTTTTCCTGGTGGTACATACAGGCGTGTCTTCCTCACGCCCTTACTCAGCGGGGTGTCGTCTCCAGGCGGAACTGCAGCATATGCAGAAGTGTCATCCCACTGATTTTCCCAGTGGAAATTAATTTGTGAAATCCTGGTTTGGGAAACACTCAGATGACTGGGGGTTTTGTAATTATATTTGTCATATTGGAAGCCTAACCTCGATTTCTCAGGCAGCTCTTTTGCTTGTCGTTCAGTTTTAATCCGTGACAATGTATGCGTCAAGCTTCTTTTGCTCAGTTGGAAGAAAATGGCTAAATCATAGTCTAGTTTTTCAGGTAGCAGAGAATCAAAGCGTGGTCATCAAGTGATCCGCTGGTGGCAGATTAGAACACAAAGCTTACTCAGAGCGTAGCATTCAAATGCAATTAGATTTTCTGTTTGAGCAACTCACCACCTCCCCTGTCCCAAATAGGAAGTAGCGAGGTAACAGCAGTGTTGCTAGCTCATAAAATATTATGACAGGTTTCATGAGGTTTGGCGATAGAGCTTTCAGCTAATGGCATCCTTCCATTATTGAAAAAAACCCTTAATTTTTACTAAAAAAAAATAAATAGTTTATAGTCCTTCTTCCTCCAGAGAAGGGCCTGGATGTGTGACCCAAAGGCATCTAAAATCTCAGCTCGTGTGCCTGGCAAAGGGTGATGTCTTAGCCTTGTGACCCAAAGGCATCTAAAATCTCAGCTTGTGTGCCTGGCAAAGGGTGATGTCTAAGCCCGTCTCATGATAGCTGAACGTGGGGGTTTTTGTTGGTAATACTATCTGTCTCACAGGGGAGAGGAGAAGCCAACCCTATTTATAGTCAGAGTCGCTGTCAAATGCTGTCTTTCACAATGGCTTTCTAAATGCTGCGGGACAGATTCTCAACTGGCAGGAAGGAGCCGAGACAGAGAAGTCGTGCCAATTCACCCGAGTCAAGAGAGCTAGCGAAACCCTCGCAAGGGGCAGGAGCACCTCGCCCAACCCTCCTGACACACGTCTGCAAGCGTGAGCATCGCTGCAGGTGGCCTTTAATCCTCCGTCGCGCCTCTGGAGAAGGCAAACAGCCCCTGCTGCAAAGTCCTGCTCCCTGTGAGTGACTGGGGCCGGCGGGGCCCCCAGGGAGGGTAAAAGATGCTGGATGTGGGGAATAAACCTCACGGCACATAGACTCAGGAGTCAGGCTTCTCATGCCATAGCTTTTTATAAATTAATTATAGGAGGAGCTTATCTTGGCTTTTAAACCCAACAGCTAAATAAAATGGTAACATCTGCAAAAGCATTTCGGGTACGTGGGGACCGAATGGCAGTTTTACGTGTAGGTGGATGTAGGCAGCGGTCCAGAGCCCCTGGGTGACCATCTCAGGCTTTTTTCTTCTCCCTCTAAACTACCACAAATAAGACTTGGAGCTCCAGCACAGAGGAGAGTTAGTTGAGGCAAGTAAAAGAGCTGCGTGGGAGAGTGAGAGAAAAATCACTTCTTGCAAATAGACTTGTGAAATGAGTCTCGGCCAGATGCATGGGAGATCTGAGGTCTGCTTCCCTGCTAGTCACGTCCTGAGTCAAATGAGATTGAACCGGTGGTTGGGACTGTGAAAACCACATCCCAGTCAAGCCAGCGTCCTCATGGTTCATCTGCGTAGTCACTCAGCTCTAGGAGACATCTGTTAACCACAGAAGGTCTCAAAGCAAAGCCTTTTGTCAACAACGCCTTTTTTTTTGATGTGTTGTCTCTCTCTTACTCTGCTGTTGGGACTGGTTGTTTTCTACTGACGAACTCTTTGTAGTCCCAGGGATGGTTGACTGCACATGCTGGTGGTAATGTCTTGAAGGTCCCTTCCAGCCCAACCCATTCTGTGATCCTAAGGTGCGCTCATTGAGCGCTTTGGGCAGTTTGTGGTGGGACAGGCCTAACGGCTTCTTCTAGTGCTGTTCCCCATGGGCACAGGAAGCGCTGGTGCCACAAGCCCCTGGGACTGGACCTACTGAGCAAACCCAGAAGCCGAAGGAGCCCTCTGAAAAGCTGTGACGGTGGCAGATTGGAGCCACCAGCTGCTCTTGGTAGCCACTTGCAGGTATTCAGGCTGGGAGATGCCATTGTCCCCAGGAGCTGAATGTTTAAGTCCCATTGAACATGATCTACAGGGACAGGAGGAACATCTCTGCATAGACACGCAGTGGTGCAGGTCCCCACAAATGCAAACACAGCTCATTACTTTTTTGCCTTTCCAAGCATTTGTGGATCCAGCGCTCCTCTGGTTTCGTTTCCTGCAGGGAAGGTATCAGACCTGCTGCCTCACGGGCATCAGCGTCATCTCTTCTGGTCGGGCTGGCTGCGTCGGCCACTCAGGTCCTCCCAAGCTAAGCATAAGTCTCGCCACAAATTAGAAAATAACCTTTTCTTGGAGGATTAAGCTTAGTTGATTCACAGAGGTGTTGCATTTGCAAGTAAGTTCAGCCTGGATTCTGGTACAAGAGAGCACAGTTTGCTGCTGTAGTTTTCGAATCCTTTTGTGTCTTCCCGTTTACATTAGGACTGACAACCACCCATCCATAATCTCTGCAGAAGAGCCAGGAATTGGTGCCTGGGCTCGCTCCAGATGTACTTGTTATTATCAGCAAGGAGGTTGTCCCCGTGTCATACAGCACTGCAAAAAGGGATGATCAGTCTTCCCTTTATTTATGTGACCAGTGTTTTACTTGCCTTTATCCATCCTTCTGCATCCATCAGCTGAAAGTACAGTATATTACCTTTCCTTTTCTATGCGCAATAAGGCATTTAAACATGGAAGTAATTTAATCCACACCTGCAAACACTGGCCAAGAAGTTGCAGGTTGACTTAAAAATATTAGAAATACTTAAATCAAGAATCCCTTCCTCCTTCAAGGCAAAATCATTCTTGAATTCAGGCACTAAGGACTTTTCACATACCGTCATTTCACTCATGTGAAAATTCAGCAGATCAAATGCATCCTCAGGCACAGTATCAGTATTGCGTGTGTATATATATATATATGTAAATAATTCTTGCTAGTGGAAATCACTCTTTAGTGTATTTAGTTCTTCCTCGTGCTACCCCGTGTGTTCAAACCCACTGGATTTCATGATCCACACTAGCTCACTCCTTTATTTCCGGAATCTTTCTCCTGAAGATCCTTAAGAACATCTCATTCCTTTTTATAGCAAAGAGCACTTGTTAGGACCTGGCTTCGCACTTTGCATGTTGTTGTGTGTTTACAAGGGAAAATTCCTTCCTAGTGGCTTTGCTCCAGGACGGCTTCTCGGGGTTCAGCGAAGAAGAAAGGCAGGAGGAGGGTCTGGCGTCGTGCTGATGTGCCAAGCTTTGGGATGCTGCAGCCCCTCACCCCTTGGCGCTTAGCGCTCAGCCCCCAGCACCTCGCATCTGCTAACGATGGGATTCCAGTAAATGATTAACGGTTGGTTACGGTGGCTGAGTTTGCACAACATTAAAACTGGCCCGTACTCCATCTGTGTGCTTGGGAGCAAGACCAGGAACTAAATTTAGCCCGTCCTGGCTGCGGGGTGAGCACAGCTGTCCTCCTCACCACGACCACTCTCCTTATCGCTTTCCAGAGAGGGGAGCTTCCTGGTTTTCAGACTTTCTGAATGAGACTGTCCAGGTTTGCTCTGCTCTTCTCCTGATTATTTAGACACAATCCAGTGCTGCCTCGCTGCTGATGCTTTTTCACTCTGCAGGGCAAGCAGCTGCTTGGTTTAGTGAAAGAGCTGTAAAAAAAACCCAACCAAAAAACCACAAAGGTTGTCAAAGTTCTCATCTTGCCTCTGTGGTGACTGGATACCAGCTTCCAAGTTTTCCTTCTAACTCTCGTGTCTAGAAGCTTGATGCTTTTTTAGAATAACCTGAGTCAGAAGTCTCACTCCAGGCACTGGAGCGTAAGCCAGCCACCAGCATTGGGTGATCTGCATTCGGAGCGGGGTTTGAGGGTTGCTGACTCCCAGTGTTTTTCTAGATAGCAGCAGCAGCAGGGTGGCAAAACGGGCTCACACCAGCCCTGTGGCACCAGGAGTCCTCTCTGATCCGGTCCAACCAGCCCTACCACACCTTTGAAGAGGATTAAGTCGCCTCCCCTGCTGCATTCTGATCCTATCTCTGAAAGTTACATGTTGTCAGACTAGATGGTATTTGTATCTTCTCCTCAGGGGTGGTAATTTTGTTCATTAATTCTTTCTCTCTTTGACAAAAAGAGCTGATTTAAGACTTGAATTTTAAAGATGCAGAGCTCTTGAATTGGTTGAACTTTGAGATAATTTCAGTGCAGTACTGAAAATTCTGTGATTGCTTTTCCCCAGAACAGACACAATGAGGTATTACCAACTCTGACATTTCAGGAAATGATTTGTAAAAGAGAAATTCCTTTCAGCATTGGCTAGAGTTCTCAGTGGTGAGGTTACAACTGAAAAAGCAACATGATAAGAGTCCTCTGCTGCAGCCTTGCCAAGGGAGAAAGGGTCTTGCCTGCAGGCTCTGGTCAGAGCAGCGCTGCACTCATGATGAAGAGAAATTGTGTAGAAAATAAGAGATGTCTTTCAAGGCAATTATCTGCATTTTTATAACTCTGGTGATGTTTTTCTGTTCCTCCAGCAATGCAATTGGTCCCCTCGTCGCGCTCTGGCTTATCTACGAGCAAGGTGGTGTAATGCAAGAAGCGTCGACTCCTGTCTGGCTGCTGTTCTACGGAGGTGTTGGGATCTGCGTGGGTCTCTGGGTCTGGGGCAGAAGAGTTATCCAGACCATGGGTAAAGACCTCACTCCAATCACACCGTCAAGGTACGTGCACAGCCGTCATTACAGTCGTGTGAGCTTTGTGCGTAAGCCAGTCGCAGAAATTGCCACTCTAGTATTTTGTTTGTGATAAGGTTTGCTGGGTTTGCTGTGCTTTGTTTTAATGATAACCTGGCTTCGACTTCTCCATCTTTCTAAAAAATGAAAGAGAAAAAGGAGAGAAGGAAAGAATGAGAAAGAGCAAGAGAGAAAGGAAAAAAAAAAAAAAAGATAACCCTATAAACTAATCCTGAATGTGTTTGAGGAGAGAGGTCTCCATGAGCCGAGTCTTCTGCCGGTGCCCTAATTCACGTGGCAGGAGGTGCATTTGGAAACAGCAAGATTACGGTGGCTTTCCCTGTGCGCTTCAGACTATTCAAACCATCCGTATTTATTACAGTAACTTTCGTCCTTAATGCATACTCGACCTCTGCTGGTGCTCTAACTGAATTACTAATTAGGCATGATTCACCGCAGCGCAGTCGTAAAAGTGCCCAATGCGATGAGCCGTGCAGCCGGGTTACGACAAGTGGCTAGCCTGTTCCCTTCCCATTATTCAGCCCGTCCTTGTTCTCTTAACTTATTTCTATAAGTTAAATCCAAAAATCAGTCGGAGATAAAACACTCGAAGAAGAAACGGGTAAGACTTTGGCGCACTGCATGGTATCAGTCCGAGCTGATGCAGAGAGTGATTGTGAAGTGTTTTCTTATGCTTCCCGCAGTGGATTCACTATTGAGTTGGCTTCGGCGTTCACAGTTGTGGTAGCTTCCAATGTGGGACTTCCTGTCAGTACTACACACTGCAAGGTATGCCTTTGCCCGGCGACTGCAGTCAGGGCAGTCCGGACTATTCATCTTCAAATTGTGCCGCTCGGGCCAGCGGATAATGGCACGGTGAGAGGAACACAGCCGCTCGCAGGGGATGGTTAGGCGGAGGTGTGGAAGCGCGTCTCAGGCGTTGCCAGTGACATTGGACGAAATAATTAGGCTTCCAAAAAAAAAAAAAAAAAAAAGCATTGGAGTTGTTGCATAAAGTTGCTGCAATTGGGCAGAGCGGCCAGCAGAGCCTGAGCTCCAGAGCTGTGGTTAGAGAGAAGCAGCACTTACAAAAACCTGCAAAAAAGCAAACGATGACCAAGAAGAGCCTGGTTTCCTCCACCGGTGCCATTTGAACCTGGCCGGGTAGCGTTTCTCCCCTGTTCAGAGGCTGCGCACCATCCATCATTTATACTTCACTTTCCTGATAAGTGCATGGCATGGGATTTCCTGCATATAACTCTTTTACTACGGGTTTTCCATCTGTCTTTTTGTTGTTGTTGTTTTTTATTTCTTCACAGTGGATTTTGCATTGAAGTAATGTGTGCGCTAACGGTACTTGTAGCCTCAAATGTGGGTATTCCAATAAGCTCCACCCATTGCAAGGTATTGGAGTTTGCAGTGATCACATCAGTAAATCACATCGCTAGGTCCAACCGTAACAAACACGAGAGAGACCGGCTCTTGCAGGTTGCCTTCACTGTGCGACGCGCCCTGTAGCCAGGGA
>NW_010127936.1:0-7691 GCF_000699245.1 Pterocles gutturalis | reverse complement strand
AAAGCCGGTACGGCCAAGCAAAGTCAGCGTTAGGAGTCGTTGCACAAAAGTCTGGAATATCTTTCATCCTTACGTGATCGTATTGAACTAATATAGACTTAGTTAAATAACATAGACTCGTAGTTTGTGTGGTTAGATGTATTTGAGAGCCACCTGTATGAAAACCATTGCTAATAATTTAATGTCTCTCTTCTTTTAAACCAACTTGTCCTCACTTTTGTGCATTATAATACATAATCTGGCCTTTGAAATTAGTTCTTTGAACAAGGTTGGTTTTTTGTGGGTTGTTTTGTTTGGCTTTTTTTTTTTTTTGTTTTGTAAAAACAAGACCAGCTTGAAGCATAGACAGGCTGGGTAAGGAGCAGAATTCAGCTGTGTCCCCAATACGCTGTGCGAGAAGACGTTGATGCTGCTTGTAGGCAACAGAGCGTTTGGACATTTACACTGCTGGAAGACGATAGTGGGAATTTGGAATTTTATTCCCCAAGTCAAATATCCCGTCTCTGTTTCCTTTGCCTGCCCGAGGTCCCCCGCGCTCCCAGGCACACAGAGCTGTCCCTTATCCCTCACCCTCTGCCCAGGTGTGGGGAAGCCCCTCCGAAACCAGAGACCCCAGAGCTGCAGAGCCCTCTGCTTCGGGACGTACCATGAAGCCCTGCGAGAGCCAGATCCTGCGGGATTCCCTACGGCACCATGTGGATCTCAGAGCCCTTCCCTCCCGCGCTGGGGCTGGGGCAGGTTTTCGGGGCTGACAGCTCCCCGGGGCGGCAGGCAGGCTGGCGAGAAGCCGGGCATCCTTGACCTGGTTTCCAGTGAAAGAGTCACTGAAATCCACACATCCTGCGAAACGCCCCGAGTGAGTTCAATCACCCTTTCTTCTAGTGGAAACCCTTTCTTCAGAAAGCCTTCCCCTGTTGCAAAATCACCTCTTTCTTCTGCTGCAGAGCTCTTTGAGCAGCAGCCAAGCCTGAGCTGCTCTGAAAGGCCGTTCAGATTTCCTGGCGTTGGCGGAACTCTGGTTCCTCCGAATCGAGAGGGGGCGGTTGGGAAAAATAGTAACAACGTGACCCACGTCTAAAAATGCTGGCCCCAAACCGCCTCCCTTGAAGCTGACGGGTAAATCAAATGCAGGATGAGGAATTTGCCAGGGAGAATAATAGAGCTCTGATTATCCGAGTTGCCTGCCTGGAGCGCTTCTAGCCATCCGTCATAAAAGAGAAAATGCATTTTGGTGCAGACAAATAGGCTGAATTTAAAAAGAAAATGTCTCAGAAGCCATAAGCTGATGAGAGGGTGGCATTAGGAGGTTTTCATCAACTCGACACAGTTAAAGGCTTGGTCTTTTCTAATGGCAGGGCAAAATAATTCTCTTTAAAAAATACTTCCGTAAGAGCAGCTAATGCGGTTAACCTGTGCCTGCTCCCTGCAGTTGGCTGGATCTAATTAGATGGGTCGCTCTTAATGGGAAGATCCACTTGGCAATAGGATTAGGCTGTTCCAGGATGTCACATCGTTATAAGGGACTCTGCGTTTCAGCAAAACAACAGCTTGAGTTGAAAGATCCTAACTGACCAACACAAGCTAAAGCAAACGCTTGTAACAGATGTATTCCTTGTTCTCTTCGAGGGCCCGGTGAAGGACTAAAGGAACAGCTATATGTCATCTACCCCATGGGACAATGGCTGCTCCGAAAGTGCTGCCAGCCCTGGAGACAGAAAGGCCTTCTTAAAAACCAGCAGAAGAATTATTTCTCCCTAGAAATGAAAAAGAAAACAGGTTCAAGGCGAGCCTAGTCCTGAGCCTCTGGCATCAGAGTGTGGGAATTATTCTTTTCCCCAACGTTTGCTCTACAGCAAAATAGCATTTGCTAAAGCGGGAGCCCTGCTGAAGGGGCGTCGGTCAACTGAACGTGCAACAGCTGGATAAACCCACGGCAGAGAAGGGGCAGCGCGAAACACCTTAGGTGGAGGGAGACCTTTTTGAGGTGAAACGACAGACTAATGAAAAATGGAGACCAGGTTTGTGGGAAAGCTCTGGGCAGCAGTTTTCAGGTCTTGGTAGCAAAGTGGAGGTTAGTACCGGGAAGAAAAGCTTCTGAGAAAGAAGAATCAGATCAGGAGCTGCATTTGGTCCTAAATCAGAGGCTTTGGTCTACAGGAGGCAGCCACCGCCCGACAGATCTGTCCTGAATCTGCAGCCCAGCAGCTCCTCTGCGCTCGGCGCCTGCCGAGAGCCTGAACAACACCTCCGTCCCTGCCACCGGTCAAAGGGAGAGCACGGTGCCCCTGCGAGCCTCCGAGGGCACAAGGGCCAGCCCTGACCTTTGGAGACTCCAAAGGAGTCTGCGAGCCTGAGCGGAGCTGTGACTGTGCCTCGGTGCGAGGTGGGTCACTCTGTTTCCCAGTGCAGCGGAGCCACGGTGCTCTGCCTGCGCCCCCACAGCCTCCGCTTCTTCCAGCCAAACCTTCCCCTCCAGCTGCCAGGGAGGCAAAGGATCAGGATTCAAGCTGACCCACGTAGTGCCTGGTATTTATTCAGTGAGATGTTGAAATAAATGGGCAGTTCTCAGCTGTAACGGACTGAACGACTTCACATACTGATAAAATTAGAGTGAGGAGTTAAATGCTTTTTTTCTGTGCAAAAGCGACTTTGCTGAGGTCGTACCGCCGGCTCTGTTTTGCTATTATGACTTTGGGGTTTTGAAAAATATTCTCGGTGTTGCTATGATGGAATCACGATGTTCTGTGTGTTATTATGGTATGCCGTTGCACAGGAACAAGAGAGCCAAAAGCATTTCTGCAATGCTTCAAGCAGAGCATACTGAAGGCAAACTGCACTGGTTGTGAGCCGGTCTCCAAGTAGATATCATCAGAAATTCTGCAGATGGTGTAGTTTACCTACACCAAGTTCTAGCTACTCTCCTAACCTCTAGTCCATCAAAATCACTATTAATAAACTAAACTTGAATAATGTTTGGAACAGATGACCAATGCCATCATTGCTGATACCTTTTAAACCTCAGGAAGGACTCAGAGATTATCGTACGTAGACTGCAGGCGCGCTCCAGAAGCAACGCTCCTGGTTGTGGCATGGCAGAGCGATGCTAAGGATGTGCAAAATGTAAAGCAGAGCCCAACAGCTGAGCTGCAGGAACCCCAAACTCTCTTTCTTCGGGTTAACGCTTTGAGATAGTTGGAAGCGTGGGGTTCCTCTTAGCTGGGCAAGTTATGCCTCACCTCCTCGGTACACCGACACCTCCTAGATCCAGAATGGCTTACTGTCCATCTGGGGCGTATTTAGGTGAAATATTATCCTTACTGGATCAAGCTTTAGACCAAAAAAACCTCTCTTAGTTGTATTTCCTCAGATTTGTGCCTCCTGTCCAGCGCAGTCCTTCAGGCAATTGCTCCCTGGTCCTTGGGCGTGGTTTTGAAGCCAACCTCCAGACCGTTGGGTCCATTCCTCTGCTGGGACATTTCATGCTTTTTTTTTTTTTTTAAGACAAGGCTTTTTCAGTCCTAGGATATCAAGTTTAGTTTCCCCTTGTTCTGTCACAGGAACTTTGGAGAGTCTTACTGCCCTAGAGTAATAGGGTCTGCCACAAAGAACTCTTCTCCAAAAATAAACATTAAGCAGTCGTTTGAAGTTAAATAGTTGTTAACAAAAGACATGGATTTGATATCCTCATCCTGTCTCTCCCTGCCTCCCTGCCCTCCTGGCATCGATCGTTTCCCTGGGTGGGCACAAGGGGAGCAGCCCACCTTCCGATCTACAGGCAGGGACTGATGCTCCCGTTATTAAAGGAGTGGGGAAGAGGAGGCAGGGGTGGCATTCCGGGGAGCACAAGCCCAGCTGCGTCTTGGAGTTGTGTTTCCTTCAAAACAGGAATCCTTCCACATTTCTTGCTGCTTCACCGTGTGCTTCCCATAGAGTGGCACTGATTTGCGTGTTTTCGGTAACTGGCACGGAGGAACACTGCCAGGGCAGAATGGAAACGCGGCGTTTCTGCAATCGTTGCCTGATTTTTTCCGCTGGAAATGTTTTTCTCAATCCTGTTCTTTCTTCAAAAGTAGTATGCTGGGTTTACACCCCAGCTCATTAACTGAAAACACATTTGAAGGAAGAAAAGATAGACAGGGCGTGACCTACCTGCCTGTCCTTCGAAGGCTGTTTTGGTGGTTCACCCGTTCCCCACCTGGAGCCAGACCTCGGTGCCGTTGGCGTGCCCCGCAGCACCAGGCTGATGCCTTTGCCCGCAGGGAGGATTTTTAGCTCTGGATGCTTGGCTTGGTCTCGAAGGGCTGGTTTTCCTCGCAGGGCTCGGGCTCTGGAGCTTGGTGGAGGGCGGCTGCGCTGGGTCTGAGCTTGCGCTGTCTGTCCCCTGCCAGGTGACGGTTGCTGTGACGGGTGGGCTCAGCTGCTTGCATTGCTGCCGCAGTGGTGGTACTGTTCGTAGCCCCCGGGACTGAAATATCGGGGTGCCGCTTGGAGCCAGCTCCCCGTGCCAGGCGGTGGAGGAGTTGTGCTCATGGCTGATCCAGGAGCTAGCGAGGCAGAGAAAAAACCCACAAACGTATTTATTCGGCTTTGGCTGGCCCTGAGATCCTTAAGAAACCGAAGTTGAAGTGCCCTGGAAGCATCAGCCTCTTGCCACCCCACCAGCACAGAGCCATCGGCGTGGTCGGAGGCTCCTGCATCTCAGAGCATCGCTGGGTATCAGCTGAGTGGCATTGGTGTGGCCGGGGGCGTGTGACGGGAGTGGGGACCCACCCCTCACATCTTGTCCCCCTCTCTCTTCCCCGCGCTCTCAAGGTGGGCTCCGTGGTGGCCGTGGGCTGGATCCGCTCCAAGAAAGCCGTCGACTGGCGCCTTTTCCGGAACATCTTCCTGGCGTGGTTCGTGACTGTGCCGGTGGCCGGGCTGTTCAGCGCCGGGGTGATGGCGCTGCTGATGTACGGGATCCTGCCCTACGTCTGACGAGCCTCCTCCGTGGGGAAAAGGGGCAACGGCCAAGCGACCACCCAGGGGAGAAGTGTTCCCCTGAAAGAACCGGTCGGAGAGGATCCATCTTCCATATCTAACTTCTTATCTACTGTACATAACAATGTGTCATACTGGTGACATGGTGATGTGGTGCCATTTCTTATCTATTAAAGAAATATATATGCATATAGTAGGTAACAACACCTAAGTTATATTATCAGTGGGGTGAAAATAATTGCCTAGAATTTAATATTTAGTAAAAATTTGTACATAGTGTATCATTTTGGTGGCAATTTTTTAATCTTTTGAAGAAGAGTATGGATTAGGAGATGTTTCTTGTCCATTTGCTATGAGAAGAAGCGAGGTACAGGGCTGCATAACATGAATTTTTTTAAAGCTGTTGAGATACTGGAACAAAATAAAAATGTGCAGAAGTGCTTTTCATAAAATAACTTTGTTCATATCATGTTGATCTTTGCGTATCATAGCGTGCTGGTTATGGCTGTGTAAATCCTGACAAACAGTAACTTCTAAGCGGTGCATTTCCCTCATATATTTTGGATAAGAAAGTTTAGGAAGTACCAAAGACGCAGGGGAATAGCTTGCCGACCTTATGTTGTTGTCTACACGTGTGGGCGTGTGTTGTGTTTCCCAGCCTCTAATTTAATGTTGTTCTCACCCAGCTCCCGCCAGCGAGGCTGGGATCGTACTGATCATGTCTTAATGTAACTTCAAAAAAAAAAAAAAAAGAAGCGCACACAAAAACGTTAGTTCTTCTCGTTACTCTAGTAGGCAGACCACGACTCTCCCCATCAGCTGATAGGACACCGGCCACGTCATTTTGTGGGGTGAATTTGACGTATCTCACTGCTCACCTTCTACCTTCCCCCTCCCAGTCTGGGCTCCCGGTTGTCCTGCTATCAATGCCAGCAGGAGACTGGACCCTCTGTCTCCCCTTTTCCCTCCATCCAGCCACAACCACGCACTCTCGGGTACGGGAGCGGGCCGCAGGGTGCACAGCACCCCGCCTGCAGAAGCAAAGGGCAGCAGCGGGTAGGAGAGGGGCTCAGCCCTGGGTTTGGAGGTTGAAGGTGTCGGCACCTGTCCCACGCCACAGCCCACCAGCCTCCTGCCGTGCTGCCGAGCAGGAGCAGGGGCCGGGAGCCTGGCCCTGCGTGGCTGGAGGCTGCGCGGGTGCTGAGCTTTGTCACGGCGGCTCAGGGGACCTGTGTGGGAATGGCCAGCTGCATCCCTGCCCAGCTTTGGAAAGCACAGGGGTGAAGGTTACTGTTCCCTGGGTGGGAGGCAAGGGGTGCCTGGGGGAGTTTGGGAATCTATTACTGATTAAATGCTGCTAAAATTTTGATAAAACATTCTTGGTACTCCATTGTGACTTTTCCATTGGTCATTCATACTAAATTTATAATAAAAAGATAAACAGCCCCTATCACTGTTTGCCTCTTGGCTTTTTCAAGGGTTACTCAGGCGTGATGGGAAAGCTCCCCGGCCACCCTGGGGCAGCTCAAATCTGCTCCTTGGCTTCTGCCGCCTTTTCTTCTTGATCTTCTTGGGAGCCCTGGGGACGGAACTGCTGATCAAACCTCTGTTCCTTTGCTGCTGTTGGACCGTCACATTGCCCGGGGCTTAGCTCACAGGCATTTCCCTGGTGAGGTTTGGGAGCTCAGGGCGGTTTCGGATGCCTCCCAGCGGGCAGCTTGCCTTGGGGAACCCCTCCTTTTTGGGGCTCCATCACCACGGCACCACGGCGCTCAGTTTCCAGCCTCTCTGGAACCTGGGGTATAAGTAGCGCTGGGGAACGGGTGGGATCGATGGGCAGCAGCCGACTGACCCGAGCAACCAGTAAATGCACAAAGACAGCATGGGAGCTGTGGAACAGGGGGGAAGGACTCACTCAATCTTAACAATTGCATAAATAAACACCTGCCGGGTGGCCCAGCAGCTTGCCCCATATTTTATCTAGAGACAAGGCAGGCTCCCCTTGCTGCAACAGGCGCAGGCGTGTGGAGGGCAGTGCCGGCTCAGGCAGGGGGCTCATGATAACCCCCCAGCACATCCAGCTGGGTGCCTGGCAGAGCACAGGTGAGCAAACCACCCTCTTTTGCAAGCCACCTGGAGAAAACACTCTCACTGGCACATCTGAAGCTGCTGCGTCAACTTGAAAGGCTCAAGGGGCTTTAGGAAGCGGATGCTGATGGACTGTTGCAGATTTGGGATGCTCGGCACCCTGCTGCTGGCCTCCCACCTCCCAGGTGGGTTCCCTGTGTGCTGGGGACCGGTGGGACCGGCTGAGCACCCCATGGGGCAGGGGGTCTGCCCGTGCCAGAAGTACTGAGACTTGTTCTGGTGGGTGGGCTGAATGCTCCTTGCAGGGCCGTGGTGGTGTGAGAGCCCAGAACACGCAGCTGGGGAATGTGTGGGGCAGGGCAACGTGGAGGCACAGGACCCTGCTTAGGGCTTCTGGCTGTGTGCAGCAGAGACTCGCGTGGCTTTGCAAGAGCTCCCAGCACACTTGGGGACCTGGGTGCCCCTGGTCTGTGAGCGGGCAGAGCAGGGGCTTTGGGATGCTGGCCAGACCTGGGGGAACAGATGGCTTTTGGGTGAGGGTCTTGTGCAGTTATGAGCTGTCACTTCCCTAGGGCAGCCACGTGCACAGGAAAGGTTTGTCGGAAAGGTTTGAGGACCTCTGG
>NW_010127935.1:20875-41146 GCF_000699245.1 Pterocles gutturalis | reverse complement strand
CAGCCCTCAGACACTAACTACCTCCACCCAGTAGTAGTACTGCCAAAATGCAGATTTTTAGTGTGAGCTGGTCATCTACACTTGTATTATAACCAGTGGGGATGTCAGTAACAGTCAGTAGATTTAGAGGGCTACTGAGCTCACTCTACACTATCCATATTCTGCATAGCTCACCTGAATACCTTCTAAGCTCACGAGGCTTGGTTCAGCTGTCCACACCTGAATGCATTGTGCTGATGTGCTCCTGTTTCCTACTTTGCTTTCAGCTGCCAGTCTGGAAGTGTGTGGTTCTCGCATTGTGCTGATGTGCTCCTGTTTCCTACTTTGCTTTCAGCTGCCAGTCTGGAAGTGTGTGGTTCTCCCATGTGTTTTGTGCTGTAGCTGCCAGCCTTATGCCTATGGGCATCTGTAATGCTACCGGGTATCTGTGCACAAGCAACTGAATCAAGCCCTGGATTTCCATAGACAGTAATGTCAGATTAGAACTTTAATTAAATATTGAAAACTAATTTTTAGATGCCTAAACTTAAGTGACTGCATAGTGATGATGACTTCAGAAGCTTAAATTTATCCAAAAAAATGAAATTATTTGTGCTGGAAGAATCCAAAAAACACTGATATGTTTAGATCCTATAATTTGACTATGACTATTTCAAAATTTTATTACTTGTAATTTTAAGCAATATATATACAAGATTAATAAACTTTCACAGATATGGCTAGGTTTTCTAACTTCCTTCTCTTTAAAGCAAAAGTGATTCTTAAGTATATCTATTTAGAATATAAGATTCTTTTCCCAAGTGAAACCAAAATAAGATGGAGACAAAGAATATTTATTTCTAACTAGATCATAAAATAGAACAATTTCAAATAACTCTTTTGGGGTTGGGACATAGCTCTCTAAAGTCTCTGGTATAAAAGCAGGGAGGAAATCCAGTGCTTCATTTCCCACTAGTTTGAAAACTGTCAGCTGGTTGATAGTCAGCCCTGTTCAACAAATAACTGACATGAAACAGCATTATGGTCTCTGAAAATGTTTTTACACTGCTCAAGACTATAAGCACAATCTCTCTCTCAACATGTAAGCCTTCATGCAGAACAAAGCTGCTGTGGCTGCTGCCTTTATACAATTCAAGCTCTGATGTGCCAAACTTGGCATAAGCCTATCTCTTATTGACATCAAAGGCTCTCAAATAAAACACTGTTAGTGTTGTTTGGGATTTTCATGAGCAGTGCATATAAATACACATCTCTTACACTGTCATAGTTGTATTATACTTCAGCATTAATGATGGCTCTGAGACACAGAACCCTGATTCAGAGCTGGATTTTGAATCTCCCACATTCAACCCACAGCTTTTGGAAAGTGGGTTAGCATGCAGTCTTTGATTTAGAACCGTGTAAAAATGAAAAGAAACATCAGATTTGTAACTGATTTTTGCAGACTCTTCTAACATATTCTATACGTGATTTCCTCTCTCCCTCACCCTCTACTATTTTCTTCCATGTTGTACGTCTGACTGTGTCATATTTCATTTCTCAGATATAGATGTGCATTCATTCAGACATTCTGAATGAAATCATTACTTAGACAGAAATAATCCTGAATGGACTTTTCAGCTTTTAAGTGTAGACTTTTAAGGATTTTTGAGTGAAAGATTCAGATGTATTTACTTTCTTTTAAGCCTTTTCTAAATCTATCAAAACCTCATATGTTTCTAATATTAAGCTTATTACTGTTGTTTGAATAAATGGGTGGTGAGGCACTGGAACAGGTTGCCCCGAGAAGTTGTGGATGCCCCATCCCTGGAGGCATTCAAGACCAGGCTGGATGAGGCCCTGGGCAAGTTGCTCTACTGGCTGGCAACCCTGCCCGCAGCAGGGGGGGGGTGAAACGAGATGATCTTTAAGGTCCTTTTCAACCCAGGCCATTCTATGATTAAATGAAGCAACTCATTGCAGTGCAAAATTCCCTGGAAGTCACTGTATCTTTATCAAATAGAACGAGTATTTTATATAGTAGTATTAAAACTCACTATGAAGAGTACATGCCTTACAGCATGCAAATCAGCATATTAAAATGGTGTTGTTTAGACACATGGTTTTGAAAAAAGATGAACCAAGAGATTAAGTGGGTTTTTTGGTTTTAATTTATTTGGTTTTAATTTCTATCTCTTGTTCCCAGTTTACATCTCTTTAGGAAGAGGTAGGATAAATGAGATGCCATAAACACAGCAGATTATCAGCTCACTATAATTATATAAGTATCCCATTCTGCCAATGATTTTATGCCAGGAAGTCTTTCCAGGTCTAATCACTTTTGTAGCTCTTGTCCTAGTGAAGGCAGATTGTTTAGAGCATGTAGTTGTTACCAACAGAATTCCCAGGCAATACCACTGAAAATAGAATAAATGAGCATCCAGAGTAAAAGAGAATCCAGAATAGCCACCAGGGAACTGAAAACAGATATAATTACCTGAAGAGTCCTTTCTCACCTTCAGCAGGGTGAAGCAGGTAGTTTGATTTTAATGATTAGGGTTTTTTTCTACTGCATGGTGAAGTGCTTTTGGCTAAATTTTACTACGTTATATTGTATATGTGCCAGTAAGACTTCCAGAGATCAAAACATCATTCCTAGAAAGAAAGAGACATGTAACTGCAGAAAAAAAAAGGATACATGTCATATATCTACAGAAGGTTTCCATTTTACAGGAGTTTGAATCTCAATCATGATGCACAGTTTTCCTTCATGTATTCAGTGTCAAAGCAAAACTCACAGAGATGCCACTATATTGCTTCTGAGCACTTTATGCTAAGTCACATAGCAGATGCCCAATGTTATTCTGTACAGTCAGATAAAAAAAAAAATGCAAGTGGAAGGTGGGGCAGTTGAGATGCCAAAAGGATACATGTGAGGCAAGTCTTCATTTGTTGCTCCGTAATGTGGGAGACTGTAGCTGAAGCTCTTCTGGTATAACAGAGGATGGTACTAGTACTACCAAAACCTCAACAAATCTGAAAAAAACACTTTACATTTAAGGTACTGGAGAAAAATGCTCTTATAAATACAAGAGGCTATACTCAAGAGGAATCTGTTATGATCAATCAAGAGGACATGCTATTATAATTGTTTAATGACAGAAATGTCAACTTTAACAAAAAAATGTTTTATTCCTGGTTGGGAAAACAAAACAAAACAAAACAAAACAACATAAAACAAAACAAAACACCACCAACAATCAAACAAACAAACAAACAAACAGGACACAAAGGTTTTCTGCTTTTTAATTTATGGAGGTTTCCAAATGTATTATGGTAAGATTGCTGTGTATGTACCTGGAAAGATCAATTTAAAAGTATTTTGCAAAGTATCTGACATTTTCATAGTGTTCCTTTCAGAAAGTTTTTACCTGCAAATTTGCCTGCATATTTCCCTGGATTTGTTATGATTTTTGGTACATTTCTACTAGGTAGTACCTTCTTCAAACACTCTCTGTGTACAAAAAATTGACATTCTATTCACCGTTGGAGTCTAGTACAATAAAAACCAATTTGCTCGGAAAGACCTATTATAAAAATATGTAAAATTGTCAGTCAATTGCTGCAAAAATAGAGCAGAAAAATAAGGAAGTGTTATTTCTTTATTTTGAAGAGATAAAAATATTTCCTTGAGGGGGAGAAGCATGAATCTTTTCAAAAGAGTCTGGGGCTAGACTGAAGCTTTTTTTGGTTTGTTTTTTGTTTTTTAATCTTACATTCATATAGCTCATAAGCATTCAATGCAAAACACAACTTTGCCACTAGTTTAAGCACTCTTTGAAAGTGTAGAAACACTGCAAAAAACAATTAAAAAAACCCCATTCAAACCCAAAAGAAAATATTTGCCTTCGGTAAGTCAGTACAAAAGCATAGCTTGTGTAAAAGAAACATTGAAACTTAGGTGGTGGAATATGGATGTTTTAAGAGAACAAAGTGCTGTCTTATTGAATTTATGCTGGAGTCAGGGAAAGAATGACAAAGAAATATTTAGACAGATTATGCCATGAGCTGTTCATTTCCTGTTACCAAGGAAGAGGCAGTAGCCAAAATATTCCAGCCTTCCGGCCGTTATTGTACATCTGCTGTTATATTGTTGTTTAGCACACTAAGTTCTCATTGACCAGAGGCTGAGTTAGCATAGTTTTTTCCCCCAGAAGACATAGTCAATAACAGATGTTTTAAAATCCACATTATATTATTTTGAGATTATTTAAAAAAAAAAACTTGTGAACAATCAAGTGTAGACTATAGATACATAGTCATAAGGTAATGTACATTTATGCTGAGAATAGTCAAGTTTGACTCTAACCAGAAAAAATAATTAAATAAAAATTAAATAATTTGCTTATACCTGTACATTTTATATTATAAATACATTTCCTTAATTTGTAATACAGTTCAGCTTTCATAAAATAATACATCCGTGTCAGGTCACAGCACTAAATTTTCTGTATCTATTGTGAGACCTTGCCCAACGCACTAGAGAGTTCAGAAAATGCTAAATGGGTTTTGCAGTCATTGCATAAAAAACAGATATGACACAATATACAGATACTAAACAGAAGGTGCATAGTTATCAGATTACTCTTTAAATAATTTTTTTTACATCACCTTTTAAAATATACATAAAGTCAGGATGCATAACAAATACACACAAAACTACAGCCCTCTCCATCCTTAAATCTTTTCAATATCCATACTTTTGTACTTAATTTTCTTTGTCTTTATTCCAGTTATAATTATATTGTTTATTTCATTTCTTGAAGACTTTAGCAGGATGTATTGTAGCTGAGGACACGTATTGTTTTCAATGAGAAACTGATGTTTTTGTAATGAAAGAATGGACTGTGTTCTCTTTGGTGACACAAAGTAATCTCTGAAATGAGTAAACAAAAGTAATATTTAAAGATACCTTCCCTCCTTGATGCCTTCAAATTTCCTGCAAATAATTGTTCCAATTAAAAAGAAAAAAGGAAAAAAAATGAAAAGAAAAAAAAACCCCAACACTCTTCTAATTAAATAGAGATATCGGCTTCAAAGGTGAGATAAGAATATGATCATTTGAATACTTGGCTTACATTTCAATGAAGTCTGAACTTTTTTCCCTGAAAAAGCTTTGCAGATCTTGTAAAGAATAGGAAGCAGCTTAGACAAAGGTATGCACGAGAGATTTTTTTTTTCTGAAAAGAAAGAAGGACAGAATGGTAAAGCAAACAAAGGCTATAAATCAGATGATAAAAAATGCACGTTATGAAAGAACTGCTTCCTGTTTTGGAAGGAGGGATAACTAAAATAACATGCACTCAGTTTTCACTACCTGTAGCAAGAATGACTTCAAAGGAATAGCTAGGCAGCCAAAGGTTAAAAGGAAGCATCCAATCACATCTGTCAGAATCTGTTTTACCTTTCTGGATGGAGATATGCCACATTTACACCTCTCTTTTAATTCCAAAAGGAAAGGAAACAGCAAGAAGGTTCTTCGTTATCTGTTTGTGGACACTGGGATAAACTAATAATCTTTCTTACATTTCTGTGATGTTAATAACTTTTGTCCCAGCTTTGCAGAAGGAAGCAGAGGCTACGTGAATTGTGAGGGATTATACTGAAAATAATGTTTTAGAAAAAAAAAAAAAAAATGTTTTCTCTTCCAGGCAAATAACAGACTTATTTGGACTGCTGTTTAAAAATCTGTGTACAAATATATACAAGACTGACAAAGTCCCCATTACATAGCATGCAAAGGAATCTTTTCTGGGCTACATTTCACTCAGATGCTTAGAGTAACCAACCATTTCTTGCATGTCTATTTTCATGTCTGTTAGCATTTTTTGATTCATTACTGTTGTCTCTACTTACAATCACTCGTTATACTTCCTGCCCAGCTGCACAAATCTTTCAAATTAACAACCTGTTTTGGGGAAATTCAGACAGCATTATTCCCAGGTAATCGAAGCATATACACTTTATCTAATTTAACTAATCTTTTTGAGTTCATTGCCTTAAAATCTGAACGTTTTTCTTTAGTTAGAAAAATGTTTGCTGTTGCTCTGTGTGTGTGTTAATGTGTTCATGTGTGTATTTTTAATTCTAAATGGAGACATTGACTATTGAAAAAATAAGTTTTTTCTTAGCTTCACTAATGGATTCTACTCTTAATAAAAACTTTGAAATATACAACCAGTCACTCTTAAAACTGTATACTAGAAATATGAAGAGACACAGGTTGTCTTCACAGCCGATGATCTGACCCAAGTGAAACTATTTCATTATACTTATCTGTAATTCCTTTCGTCAGAAAGGACCACGCACTGCTCTCCAGAAATCATGAACTCTCAAAGATTAAGAGGAGACAAGGAATATATACATTTTGATTTTTCCTAAAAGCTCAATCCTACATCTGATCTGATCCAATCTAACTTAAAAGGCAGTTTTTAAATGTATTGAGATATCAGCAATCTCTGGTGGTTCTATAATTTTTAATGGACTATATCTGACTTTAGTAGATTGATGTAAATCTAGTTATGACTGTAATAGAGACTGTGCAATGAAAAGTCCCTGGAATCTCCCAGATCTTTAAGTGTTCTTTATCACAACATCCACTCATCAAAATGCACCTCTTCCAAAGTCAACTTGCAGAAACCAGGAAATTTTACTATAAACTTAATGAATAGAAATAAAATGTTGAGGAAGAAAAATGTGGAAGTAAGGAGTGCATTCTTTTAATGCATCTTCAGAAAATGCTGCATCTCCCAGGCATGCTGAATGTGCTGTCAGGCATGCCCTGATCAAATGAGCAGGAAGACCACTGCTTGCCAGGGAGTCTCTGGCTTCCTAGGCACGCACAGAGCAGTTCTGGTGTACACGTGGAGCACACACGCAGAAAATGGCCTCATAACTTTGAAAGTGCCTGAAGAAGACAGAGGTGAAGACCAGGCTGCTCTTGTTGCCAGAACTGTTTTATCTGGCTCAGAGTTTTGTTGACATCTCCACAGCATGGTGTGTGTGAAATATCGGAAGCAGGCTGGAGGCTACATGAACCTGTTTTACAGGTCAGCTATACCTTAATACCTTAATGTATCACCTGTTGAGACTACACATCCCCACGTCCTGACCTATAGTGTATTCTGGTGATGTCTGCTAAATATCCTAATTAAAACAAAAACAAAAACAAAAACAAAAACAAAAACAAAACAAAAAAAAACCCTGAAAAAAAGCCTTCTCTTTTTTTGCCTTATAAATTTTACAGAGTGAGATTACAGAGGGAAAATATGTTTTTTATGCAAGTATGAGCTCCAAAACTAGCAAATGCTAACATTTTAGTTTGTGAAAACTATGGTTTTTTGCACCCCACATGTCTCTTCTAAGAAAAATATCACCCAAGGCTCCCTTCACATTTGACCAGAAGAGAGAGGAAGCCTCCAGAGGGAATCAGACTATATGGTGACTGAAGTCTTCCTTCTGCTTCCTTCTCAGTAGCTGAAAATTTAGGACAACTACAGAATAGCCTTCAAGAGTAAGAGAAAGTTATAAAAACCAGGAGAATTCTGATCCTGCTCTTCTTTCAAACTTTATGACATAATCTGCTGCAGAGGAAAGCTAAAACATACTGAAAGGATTTTGAAAATTCTGATACTTCAGCAGTGATCACCACAGACAAATGGAAACATAACTGAATCCACAAAATACACTGAGACTAAAGTATTTTTAAAAGCTCTTATTTTGCAGAATAATAAGACCAATTACTTAATTTTTGATTAAAAGATTATGTACTGATTATCAAAATGATGTCATTAGCATCTCAATAAAAGAAGAGAAGGGAATCATAACTTTCTGCACTGAGTTCTTTATTGCTTATGTTTCTAAATTATGTTACTTTTTTTTAGCAACACAGTACCCTGACAGCAGCAGTCTGGAAATAAGTAAAATATAGTCACTTACAGATGTGCCCTGAATGAGCCCTTACACTTTCTTTTCAGTGTCTTCAGTTGCAGACCCCTGCAGTTTGGGCACAAAGTAGCCTTTTGGAGCATTTAGGTTATTTTGCATTAGATTTGGTATGAGATTTTGTAGTATTTAGATTATTTTTTGTCTTCTGTGCTGAGCCAAGTGGGCACGGTTGCAAAAAGTGCTAATTGCAAAAAAAGGCATAGTTCCATTACTAATAATTGTAATGGAAACTAAAAATGTATATGACTATTTATGAGCCATCATATCTCATAGAGATAGTATTTATGGTTTGTTTGAATGCTTAAGAAAGCAGCAATGAGCTGCAAGAAGAGTATTTAAAGCCACAAAAACAACACATCAATTCACCACACAGCATTCCTGTGCAAAGCAAATTGGTCTTTCCTCATTTTTGTTTACAACCAGCTCTTCACAGACTAAACTCCAGTAAGTTGTGGAGTTTCTGATGTCTTCTCTCTATATACAAACAGTGCATTCACTATAAACACAATGAGGGAGGTAGGAAATAGAACCCCAGAATGAGACCCTGAATAACTGACCCCTTGCATGAAGAACTGATTGATAAAAAGAAACAGTGGCAGTGACAAAAGGTAAGAGAAGCTTAAAGATTTAAGCAAGAAAATATCTGCTTACTCTCTCTGATTTCTGCAATACTGAAGCTTACGAAGATTTAATTTTCAAGTAGAAACAGAAGCTCATTTAGAAGTGAGTTCTGTAAGAAACATTTTCTGTTTGCCTATGTAATTGATAAGTGTCCTACAGTACTGAATGGAATCACTTTGGTTTTAACTTAGATTTCAGTGTTTACAAAGCTTCCAGACTGTTTCCTATGAACTACAAAAGTTGTTTTATATTCCATAACTTTCTACTACACAAGTTTTACAAGAGCTGAGTACACAATAACATGACTTTGTATCTTTCCAAAATGTGTTAACATGCACAGACATTAGTAACATAATTTAAACTTAATTTTCCAATATACAGGCAAATAAAAACAGAAACACTTAATAGAGATACCAAATATCTATAGCCTCTTAGGAGGACATATCTCTCAGGTATGCATATACTTAGGCATGTTGTACTTTCAAGTTTAGGAGTTAGTTGGCCATTCTGAGGCCATGTTCCAATTATAAGAGTGAAATAAATACGGTGTTGCCAATACCTTGCTGAATAATGCTATGCTACTCACAAGTAAGTAATAGTCACTCTAACAGGAATCCTTAATTCAAAACAGCATCTGCTTTTTAGATTAAAAAATGAGGCAGAAATAATAAAACAACTTCAGAGAAAGCGAAATTTCTAACATACTGTAATTTGATAGATTACTTGTTTGTGACAGTAAAAGAGCACTTATTTCCTTATTAGGAAAGGTACTAGATAAATAAAGTAGCCATTGCTAATCTATCCCATCCCATAAAAGCTTAGTCTGCTTTGCATACTGCTGAATGAAATCCCTTTAGAAGTCACCATATGATCCTTATTGCTGTTAAGGAAGCTGTAATTTTTCAGAACCATTCCCTGGCCCCATCTAAAGATAGTAACAAAGTTCATCAAGAGAAGCAGACAGATCCTGGAATACACTTTTCTTAAAGATGGTAGAAATTAATGCATGGCATGTTTAGTTGTCCTTCTGTAATATTCTAAAGCTGTAGGTCAGTGGAATGAATAGGATTTCATACACTGGGAAACAATGTAAGTGAGAAACCTGGTCCTTTATAGACTAGGATGTTGAAAACAGAACAAGATACTTAGGCAAATTCAGGAAAGGCTTCCAGAGATTTTCTGAAGTACAAAATATTAATTGTTGTGGATAGAAAACCTAATTCTGCCATCATAACTTGCAGTAAGTACTAGCTAGTTCCTTTGAAATCCACAGTTATACCTATGCTCCTAAATGAAAGTGCTCAATATCTGACGTCCAGCTCTGATGCCAAATGGTTCAGCATGGTGTGCATCCACATAGTTTCCTTCACATCTCAAGGCAGAGTGGCTGTGCTCAGTTGTCAGAGAGGATCAATGCCAAGCACATATCCCCTTCCTGTGCTCATGAATTTCCTGGGATGCTACAACATGCTAATGCAGAACACTATCAACTACCATGATTCAAGCACAGATTTTTTTTTTTTTGTTATTATTCATTGAGATACATATCCCAAAAACTTTAAGAAACACTGCCTGTTTTTTCAGAAAAAATGATAATTGTGTAACTGATATATTTCTGTTTCTTCAGATTACTGTGTGTTTTTTAATGAAATCACATTTAATCTGAAAATTCCTCACTAGGCCTACCAAAAACTGCAAATTAGTCCTGAGATAAAATGTGTTATCCTTATGGACTTTCTAGTTTAACTTTGGTATAGCGATTAGATGGAAAGATAAAGACATAAGGAGGCATTCTGTATTATTTTAAAAAAATACATAAATAAATCCAAAATCTCTAGAGAAAGTTTTCATCCTGTCAGAGAACCAAAGCACTGCAAGAGACTGCAGAGAACATTTTGTACCGTGAGTACACTGAACATTTTCTGTTTTGTACACAGTTATGCAGATGTGGCATCACATCTGCTTTGTTTTTTCCACACAACATGCACTACAATACCACACATCAGAGATGGTTTCTGAGTTGTGATAAAGTCAATATCAGCAAATTAGACAACCACCGGCAGCCTTTAGTAATGTTTCTGAGGATTTTATTGCAGTACCAAATGATGATTTGGAATTTCAGGTTACAGCAGTATGGTACAGGACAGTAGCTATGAGTTGAAATGTTTAACTGATGTCCCTCCAGCTCCCCCTAATAGCATTTCCATATTTCACACTCCAAATACACAAATATCCTGAAGAGTATTGGACCATTCCTGTTTGTATCGATGTTGATACAAACGGTTGCAAGCTTAGAAAATTAAATCAGTGGGTAGTATTTTCCTATGCTCATGTTCAGGCCAGAGTTCACAGCAAAACAAAAAAAAAAATTATTTTTTACTGTTTCCCCATGGAAGCAAGGCCGATGAGGCCACACTGCCTGTATCATCACCTGTCTTCCCTTAAAGAAAGAATGGTGAGTTTTGAGCCTGATTCCTCAGAACATTGACTTTAAAAGGTGTAAAGTTCTTATAGGTTTCCTGAAGATAGGCTCGTCCTGAAGGAAAGAGATTTAATTAGTGACCTCAGGGAGAGAAAAGCTGAAGAATGATCTAATATTAGATGGAAGAGACTCCAGAAACAATGTAAATAATCCAATTACATAAATTGCCTTAACGCTACTTTGCGCCTTCTATAAGAGAACACGGAGATAATAAAATCTAGGAAAAAAAATCTGTTTTCATTTCATTGATTGTTTTATTCACCAACAGGGATTCCTTAGATACGAATTAGAAGTGTGGATATGGTTCTGACTGATTAAAAGGGACATTTTATACAAATCAAAAAAATAATTAAAAGCTTTTAATTTGCATAAGTAATCTAGTTCAGTTTGATGTTGATAGCTTTCGTATTTGCCTGGCCAGAAGAAATTATATCTGAAATTTTCAATGCATGGGGGAAGAAAGCAGACATGTCATCTTTTTCAGGGAGACTTTTAGACCTTGATTTGGCAAGGGAAGTAAACCGCCTGATCATGATCTCTGTGCTATTTACATTACAAGATGTTAATTTAATCTTTTCCCCTTTCTGGAAGGAGGAAAATTTTTTCCTAGTTTAGTCTGGAAAACACAGAAGTTCATCTATATTTATACACCCAAAAAGCAAACTAGGCAATTGATCATCAGATCATTGCCTGGGACTGGCTTCACCAAAAGGTCCACTCATTTCCTTGAAATAGAGTATCGATTTTATTTTTTTTCAAGAATAATCAATCAGCTGCTAGTGAAGTATATGGAAGCAACTTGTTTCATTTTAAGAAGACAAAATCAGTAACTGCAGATTTCTCTTGTTTCTTTTCTCGCACTCCACTTCGAATTAATAGGAAAATAAAGCTGAGTAATCAAGTTTAGGGAGGAAAGCCATGGAAATAGTGTGCTTTCATCTTTTAAAGTAAAGATAGGTTACCTTGTGACATGCAGGTTAATTCATCCATGTGCTGGATTCATCACAACAGTAATTCCACAAGTTATAATAGTGAAGTCTTTGATATCTTAGCCAAATGCAAGTAAAGGAAAAATAAATAACAAAAAAAATATAGGATAGGAATTAGGTGACTGAAGATAATGGTTTATTTTCTATATAGAAAAACCTTAATAGACAAACTCCAAAGCTTCTCCAGAAAATTACTAGAGACAAATATTTTTATTCATCACTGACTACTGAGAGTTTATTTAGAGAGCATTTTAGTTAGAATCAGGAACACATTTTTGAAACAAATCTCCTGACCGTCAGAACAAGGCCAGGATATTAACTGTTTTGACTCATACGACAGAGCAGGCTTGGAACACACAAATTATGTTCCTTTTGGATTAAAATGGAAGACGTGATCCAGAGATTCACCTAATATAGTCTATCTACTAGCAGGATTCAGTCCATAGGATTAAACTAAAACTAGTCTGAAGTAAGCAGACTATCCTCCAAACTGCTGTGCTATGGACAATGAGACCTCAATGCCAACCGTTTTACTCTACAGGATCACTCATTACTCAGTGATTTAACCATAGTCTGATTGGACAATAATATAAAAACAAGAGCAGATGACAGATGTGTTTAGAGTGAAATACTTAGGTACACGAGTAATCTAAAATATAAAATATAAAGTTTATGTTGTAGAAAAAAAAATTATAGATTTTTGGAACATTTTTGGATGGTTTGAGTTATAAGCCAAACAGTAACTGACAGATCTGTAACTGATATATCCTATGAAGCCCATAACTGAGGTATTATTTTTTTTCAGATTAGCGTTTTTTCCATCTTTCCTAAACCTATTGCTTTTAAAAAAGGGTTACTTAAGTGCACTTAAGTGATTCTTAGTCTGCCTACTACATAGGATGAAATTTGCTAGCTATGACTTTTTTACCTCATAAAATTCTGATCAACTTTCTATAAATATTATAATCAAAAGCTGTTAGATAAATTCTAGTAAAAATTGGAGCATCCCCTAGAAGGAAGCTTACTGAATTTCGTTTGGAAGTAAGCTAATAAGAAATGGTTCCACTGGATTTTTGTAATCCATCATGATATTTATAGAGAGATTTCTAGATCTTATGTACTATCTATTACACTGATTGTGACAAGATGGCCTCTGGGATGAGTGATCACTGAATTAATCTAATTCCTATTTCTTTGCTACTTTGGGCTTTTTGCGCTACTATTATTACATGAAACCACAACAGTTAAAGACACAAATGACTCAAAACTGGTAAAAAGCACATCAACAAATTTCAAGCAAACACCAACAAATATATCACAATTTATTTAGTTTGTTACTTAATTCAATCTATAAGTCTTTCACATCTAAGTAACCAAGTGGAATTTTAAAAAGCAAGAAAGTCTGTTTTCTCTGTCACAGTACTTGAAAAAATCAGGCTGAAAGAGGATGTGTCTTTTACAGTGCTAAACCTTGAAGAGGATGGTTACCAGAGCTGACCTGTTCAGTTTGCTAACTACATTTGTCTATGTATGTATCTATAAGTAATTTATGTAAAGTTTCCATAAGCTTTAAATGTGAATCATATTTAGCAAATTCACTTTCTTATGCGTCTAGCATGTTTAAGGCTGTTTCCAACAGCAAGTGGTGTTTAATAAGCTACCATAAAAGCTGTGGCTTAGGCATTTTTATCTCAAACATCAAAATGTCAAAATACAAACAATGAGAAAAATCTTCATACATAACAGGTAGATGAGACATTCATTAGCTATAATCTTCTAATGAAATAGAATAATATCAGTCCATTCTGGATAAATATAAATTGAGCTGCATTATGGAATATACTTATTATGCTTACAAGTCTTGGATATTAAAAATAGTACAGTTAACAAAATAACATATTTATAAACAGTTATTATTTGTTGAGAAGAATAAGATCTAAAACATCCAATGTTTACATCCAGCTTACTACATAGTTGAGCTGATTCATTCTGCAACTGATTCACTCCGTATACTCTGTATTTGACTACGAAACAGATGTCCCTGTCTTCAAGAGTCCTTAGTCATCCTTTGGTGCAATCTCAGAGCACAGGAGAAGGACTCCTTTGAAATCAATGAATTTAAAATTAGTGGAAAAACTCAGAAGCAGGAACAGAATCAGGGCCCAAGTTAAGGGAAACATTGAAATACACATTTGGAAAAGTTGTAGGTGGTTCTTTTTTGAGACAATCAGCATCCACAAAAACCTCCATGTATTTTCTTTATATGATTTCAGTAATACTTCTGTACATTTCTCATTTTAACAAGATGCAAATATTATCTTAACATGACTTAAATGATAGATTCTTACCTTAAATAGAACTTAACCACTTATCCCTAATCTTATCACAGAATCACAGAATCACAGAATGTTAGAGATTGGAAGGGACCTCAAAAGATCATCTAGTCCAATCCCCCTGCCGGAGCAGCAACACCTAGATCAGATCACACAGGAACGCATCCAGGTGGGCTTTGAATGTCTCCAGAGAAGGAGACTCCACAACCTCTCTGGGCAGCCTGTTCCAGTGCTCTGTCACCCTCACCGTGAAGAAGTTTTTTCTCATATTCAAGTGGAACCTCCTGTGTTCCAGCTTGAACCCATTGCCCCTTGGCCTATCACTGGATGTCACAGAGAAGAGCCTGGCTCCATCCTCCTGACACTCACCCTTTACATATTTATAAACATTGATTAGGTCACCCCTCAGTCTCCTCTTTTCCAGGCTAAAGAGACCCAGCTGCCTCAGCCTTTCCTCATAAGGGAGATGCTCCATTCCCTTCATCACGTACTCTTTAAGTATGTACTTATCCACAGGCAAGAATAATTACCTTTTAAAGTAATTTTAAAGTAAAATTTACTTTTAAAGTAAAAAGAATGTCAAATAATTTCATCCACAGTTGTGAAAATTGTCTATTAAGTAGGTTTTTTATTCTAGACATAATTGAGACCATTTCAGTTTATTAAACCATAAATATTTCCATTGATCAGTCTTTTAATTATAACTGATGTTGCAGGAAAGTAGCATGCTTTTTTTTTCACTATTTCTTCTATACCATAATAATTACAGAGAAAAACATTATGGGATATAGAGCATGTGTGCTATTCCTACAAGCAAAACTATAATGTTTGAATTCAGACATGAGGTTGCATTTCCTTTAAGACTGTGCATGAGGCTGAAATGAGGCTACCTTTCTTATGAAGAACAAAATTTCTGTTCTCTAAGTCACCTCTGTCAATAATTTGATAACATCAGCCTCTTTTTGACTATACATTTAAGTATTTTGAAATAATCCTCTTATCCTTTTTCTGAGACCTTTCACTCCCTACTGTTAAATATTACAATTGAGGGAAACTAGCTGTCCACTTAGAGCTAATCCAGACAATGTAACTGTGATTTATTGGACACTGGAAGCCCAAAGAGGTTGCGGATTCTGGCTTTGAGCCATACTATATTGGTAGATAATCAAGCCAACCACAAAAGTTCCCACACTTCATGAAAAGTGAGCTTTAGCACTGATCAAGTCCTGGAGACAATCTACTCATCTCCTACATTGCACGAGGTCTGATTAAACATACGGTTAAGTGGTGGAACTCATTGCCACAAGATGCTGCAGAAGCCAGAAACAAAGGCAGCTCCATAAACTAATTACAGAAATTCCTTGAGTATGGCTTCACTGGAGGCTATCAAAAACATCTCCAGGCTCCAGCTCAGCAAGTTCCTGGCCTGCAGATTTCTGGAGGTTGAGAAGATACACTGCAAAGTTTCTGTTATTTTGAATTTTCTCTCTTTAAGGCCTGACACTGGGTACAGAAAGTCTCAGAATAAAAAATATGACTTGACCCACTACAGCTCTTCTTACATTCTTAAAACAATTTATTCTTGAAAATTAGTACATAATATTATGAGATAAGAATTCTCTACACATATAAGTGCTAGATTTACTGGCTCTTCTCAGTTTAATTGAATTAAAAAATAATAAAAATAACAAGGGGGTAACCTATGACATTCCAGCTACCAGAGAAGAAACAGTTTCTTGTCTGATTGCTAGAAAACTCATTCTGTACAATCATATGTATCCTCTGACATCACCAGACATGAGAAATTTAACAGCCTTTGCCCCTGGAAAAGAGGGAGGTAGAATACATGATTTCATCATTACCAGAGGTGGAATAATGTACTTTTGAATAGGAAGTAGTCTCCACTGCTGCATGAAACTCCATGTTCTACAACTGACAAATTACAACAGAAATAAAGTCCTTAGGAGAATGCTTGCCAAGTGGTACTATTTGAAGTCCCCACAGGTCAAGCTCAAAAGATTAATTTCATTTTTTTTTCCTAGAATTCCTTTCTGCCCTTATGATGCATGCCAACATATACTATCAACTGAAAGTAAAGTACTATAAAAAATTGTGTCTTTTTTTTTCACTCTGTTGTGGTTTGACCCAGCTAGCAGCATCAAATACCACAGAGTCACTTGCTCCTGCTATGGTTGTTCCACCCCCATCCGCTGCTGGTGCTCAGTACTAACTCGCCACCATGAGCGGCCCCACCAGGACATACTGTAAAATATACTAGAGCATGGTGTGACTAGCTTCTTGTGTCATTCAAGCACTGGTTTGTCATTGGAGTTGTAGGCAAAACCAAAAAAAAATATTGGCAGCTATGAACAACTCATTTGATTTCTGTGATATATATTTTATATTATAACCAGAAACTTGGAATTGACATCCTTCCAGACACAGAATTTGTTAGCAGTTTCTTTAAATAATTTTAAAGCTTTTATCTAGAATTACCACAAAAATACCAACACAAAACAAAACAAAAAAAAAAGAGAAAAAAATTTGCTGCTCCAAGGAAAATGTCACATCTTCATATGCCATTTAACTAAATATCTGCACATAAGGGTAGCTTTCAACCTGTATGCAATCTCTAGCCTCTAAATTAGGATAGCATTACTCTATTTTTCAGCAATTTAACAGTTATGAAATATAACACAACAGTAATTCTGTGAAGTGCAATTTTTTTAAAAAAATTAAATTAGGGAATATGGCCTTTCAAAAGTTTTGTAACAAGTTTTGGATATTCCCAGTTATGGTTCTGGCCTATGGTGGTGGTGAGTAAAATGTGTTACTATCTTCTAACTATTTCTCAGTCTACATTAGATGAAGCCCTGGTCTCAATCAATATCTAGTTTACCAAAACCACAGTCACATTTGGTATCCATTGATACCCTTGTTTACAGTCTCAGAAAGGAGACTAAGCAATAAGTTAGCTTGGGGTTGGAACTGAACCCTAACTCATGTAGATGAGCTGTCAGACTGGGCTCCACAAAACTGTCAGGAAGAGTGTGGGGCCTCAGCATTAGTTATATAATGAAAATTGAGAAACTGAGTCTGTCAAAAATTGAACACACGCTTTTATTTTTCCTTCCAAGTACTAACAATGAAAATAAAAGTTTCTGATTTTACAATCTGCATACAACATAGATACATGACATCCTTTTACAATATAGTTCCCAGAATCACCAGACTCACCAAGAAATGACATGCCAGGGAGTGGTTTCACCTATCTTAATCTAGTCTCCAGGTAGTGGAAATTTTTCAGTCTCCTCAGGCAATCTATTCCAGTATTTCCTTGGCCTTCCTGTTTGAATTCTTTCTTGTTATATCTAACCCAGATCTTCCTTGCTGTAATTTAAACCCATTATTTTTCATCCTACCTGCTATGGATACGTAAACATATTACCCTTTCCTCTCTGTAAGACCCTTTTACACAACTTTCTGTTGATGTTCATATTGAGTTCCACTGCACCCTACAGATCTTTTCAAAGTCACTTGTATTGTGACAGTTCATTTCTAAATAGAGAAACTTTCTCTTTCCTTGACAAACTACAACGTTCTCAAAAACATTTTCTCAACTTTTAAATCCCTTTTTGGAATGCTAATTAGAATTTCTGGTATGCCTGCAACCTCTATCAGCTTCTGATTTTTTTAAAGTATCCTCTATCACATTGTCACTGAGAAACAGTCAAAACAGAACTGTGAAGACTTAAATCTATGCATCCTCCAGTTTGACAATGAGCCATTGATAACTACTTTGGCTTTCAGCCAGTTTTTCATCACTTCATGGTAAAATGTTTCTCTAACCTACTTACAAGAACATCATGTGACACTATGCCATTAATTTTATTGAAGTAAAGACATACAACATTCTCTTCTTCTCTTATGTTTACAGTGCCTATTAATCTGTTGTAGAAAAAGTCAATCTGATCTGTAATAATTTATCTTGGCAATTCATCCTATTTTTTTACGCTGTATTCTGTAGCATTGTGTGCAAATTTTGATTACTTGTTTTCACATTGTCTGAGGACTGAAGTTATACTGATTAGTATTTAATTTCTAAGCTAAAAGTTTCAAACCAGATCAGATTTGTGTTAAGTGCCACAGTTAGAAAAAGAAAATATCGCCTCTTCTGCAAGTGTTGAAATCTAAAGAAGAACCACTGTGAAAACAACAAGAAGCAGCATGAACTCCCTCCCTACACCCAAGCAATTCAAATTTGAACAAGAATAAGCAAGAAAGCAAAGACACTTTGACTTTCTTCTATGCCTAAGCCACCAAGGCAGGCAAATGGACAAGCAAAGTAAAAGTTCTGAAGATTTTTCCTCTAGAGAGCAGAATAAGAGTAAATTAACATTCTTCATTCAAAGCATTTATAAGATTGCATAAGCTACTATTAAGATATGTTGCACTGACGTTTTACAAGAAATAAGTAACGGTTAGCATGAACAATGCCAAATATGTACTACAGTGGAAAATAAATATTTGCCTAAGGTTGGGGAAGCAATGTGCATGCCACAGAATGATAGGCTTATAGACAGACTGTGCTGAAAAAAAACCCACAGAAAATATTTTTTTCCTGAATTTCTTCATTAACAACATTGAGTTCCATAAACAATTTATTTGAAATAAGAAGCTATTTGATCTTGGTGTATGTTCTTTAGTATCCAACCAAATGAGTACACTTTTTCAAAGCATTAAAGGGTATCTAAAAGACAGCACATAAATACTTCAAAAGTCCTCTGAATATTGTTGGCAATAGATCATGTGATGTTTAGCAAATTTCTGCCACTTACTTAAACACTTAGCCAAAATAAACGAAGAAATAAAGGGGTGGGAGTGAGGAGAGGGGTTGGGAGAAAGGAAAGGAGGAAAAAAAGAAATAAGAAATAAAAAAATCCTTTGCATCGATTTGAAGATAGAATGACATGCCAGTGCCAGTTCAAGGCTCTAGAAACAGCTGGAGGTTATTTACATTGTAAAAACATGTTCATTCTAAATGAACAATATGAAACCATCCACGGAAAGAGCTTGCAGAGTCTGCTATAATGCTAGTGTAGTCATGTGCCTCTGAAGAATTTCTACATAATTAGAAAGGCTGTGAAACTCACAAACATTTGTAACCAGTCTGCTAGCTAAAGATGTTTTTTGCAGATGGATTGGAGAGGGTGAGTCATTTTAGGAATTATTTTCAGAGCACATTCTTAAAAAAATATGTACCAATTGCATAAAAATCACTAGATTATGTTGAACTATGAAATGAGTTGTTACAGAAATCCCTTACCAACTTTCCAGTCATTAACATTTTCATAATACAAAATGTTACACTGGTCTCTGTGGCTGCAAAGTAAAATTACACAAACATTGGATTTATATATAAAACCATATCTTAAAATGTAAAAGAAAAAAAAATTGCATTACATTTCTGGACACAGCTTATTTGAGGCGGTTATTAAGAGTCTGTTTTCAAAATTTGCTTGGAGCTGAGATACCAGAGCCACCTCAGTCACCACTAAATACTAATTCCAGTAATCCTTCATCCATTTCCTTTCCACAGCAGTGTCGAAAGTTCCTTCTGGGGATACCTGGTCTTAGTATGGATATCTCAGACATGTGTGTATCTTTTTTCCACAATACTCTATTTCCCAGATGGTCACTCAGGTACTGGGCTCTTTGTTTTCTTTTTCTTTTTCTTTTTCTTTTTTCTTTTTCTTTTTCTTTTTCTTTTTCTTTTTCTTTTTCCTTTTCCTTTTCCTTTTCCTTTTCCTTTTCCTTTTCTTTCTTCTTCTTTTTCTTCTTTTTCTTCTTTTTCTTTTTG
>NW_010127935.1:11029-20775 GCF_000699245.1 Pterocles gutturalis | reverse complement strand
CCCCCTCCTCCCGCCCCCCCCCCCCCCCAAAGTTGTTCTTACACTACTAAACTATGAAAGCTTGTAACATGCAAGAAAATGTTCTTCATATTGCTTCTCCCACCCAACTAGGAAATCCCCTAAGGAGAACATCCTGACAACATGTTCCTTGTTACATTAATCCGAAAAGCTGCAAGCCAACACTGATCTTCCCAGACTCAATGTGTTACAAAATTCAAGGAGGGAATTCATAACAAGGTTTAGATACATAACTGTAAAGTCTGGGGTTTGGTTCTTATCCCTAAATTTGTGACTACTCAATTGTCTTTTTTATTTTCTAATGTCTTTCACAGTTCCTCTAGCTTTTTTCTTTCCATCTCTCTTATTATTTCTCAGTCTCTTTCTGCCTCTTGTACTTGGCACCAATGAGAGCATACAGGAGGAAAGATACATGTCTCTACACAAATTATTCTAGAAAGATTACGAAAAAAAAAGCAAAGACAAATTTTAATTATTTGTATTATTTGTTTACCTTCCACTAGCTTTGAAATAGCTTGTTCATGATTATCATGTTTGAATTGAGGCAATGAGCTCCCTTTAAACATCACCTGAAAGTTCTTGGAGGCAACTAAAACATTTTGGACATGTGGGAAACAGTGACATTACACTAGACCCAGTGTAACAACCTGATATTCATAAAATCATTATGATTATTTCTGAACTTCATATTCAGTAGAAGAAAGAAGTCCTCTTTAGAGAAACACTAATGTCAGTAAATGAAGGTTGGGCACATCTAAAGACCTCCCAAGAGCACTTTATTTAAACTTCTACTTCTCTTGTTTATCTCTGTAAAGAACCAATAGGAAACACTTAGCACATTCACCACTTGTGATCCAGGTTTCCTCTTCTGAAGAAAGTTCTGAGTGTTTGTTTTCTCTCTCTCCCTTTCTCTATCAAACAGGAGTAGATGTATTAACCCTGTCTTTAATAGTGCTTCCTAATGGTTAGAGTACTTGCCTAGAAACTGCCAAATTTCAATTAATGTGCTCTGTAACCTAATGGAAAAGTTGCTCATTCCCTTTATAATTCACAATGGACTTTTCTTGTGAAGATATACTGAGCATAATTAAAGTATATATTTCAAAGTACTTGATGGCCAAGATCATTTAAGCAGCCTAGAGACCTTCCGTCACTGCCAGGAAGCCAGCTCCCGCTTCTGCTTACATCATCATCCATTTATTCTATCTTTATATGGGCAACAACTTCTTGCTTTAATGTTTCCCTTCATATGCAACAGATTCTGTCCTTAACATCTTTTAAAACAGTTCATTGTTTCTCTCCAGGCATTTAAACCTGTCTTCAGACTTGATGTCTACAATATATAATCAAAACTCTGACTCGTTGAAACCCACTGTCTACCATGCAGAGGAGTACTATGTGCAATTCTCACGTATTTGTTCAGCTGTTTCTTGCCTTGTATTTTTACTCTATGATACTTAGTATCTTGATATCATAATCAGTGAGTTCAAACAGCTTCTTATCAAAACAACAACAACAAAAAAAAGTATAATTGCAAAAACATCAACCTTTTTGTCAATTAATTGAAAAGAATAAAAAGCATATGAATACAGTTTCACTTTGCATATAAATTGTACATAAAGTAATGAAAATATGTTTAAAATCTTTATAATAGCACTTTCAACATTTCAACTTATCAACATTTGCATTCATTCCTCTAGATCTGTTGTCTTGAATTCAGTTATTGGTTTTTTTCCCCTTTTTTGTTCTTTTTCTTTTTTAAAAAAAAATTTACTTTTTCTTCCATTTCTTAACACATTCCTTTTTCCTCATTTCACCATTAAACATCTACTGAGGCTAATAAAGAGAAAAAAACAGAGGAAAAAAAAAAAACAAAAAAAACCCCCAAAACCCAAAATATTCCTGTCTGTCAGAACATTACTATTTATTAGTCTCATATATGCACTCCTTTAAGATAAGACACTTGAAAGATTTGAAAATATTCTGTTACCAAAACATAATAAAATTAGATTCATATGAGATTTGTGGTATTTATATCATGTAGTCTACTGTCTAATGTAATCTAGGGATACAGATAATTCTTACATCCTTGTTTCTCATTTGGGATTACATGGCTAAACCACTAAGACTTTCACAAATAAGTTTGCTGAATGAAATATACACAGTTCTTATTCTTATGTAAACAAATAGGTTATGACTTAAAGCCACACAAGGACCTTAATTGTGCAAACCATGTATTGCTAAGGTCAATCCAAGTCATAACTGTGGTAAACAACCATCACATTCTTGAACAATCTGTCAGTAAACTAATAAATTATATCCATGCAGACAGAAGAACTACTCCACTCTCTATGGGCATCTGTTCAGCACCCAGGAATAGCTGGGTTCAGACTTTGCCAGCCCTAATCAAATAAGTAAATCCTTGTTTTTCCTTAAAAGTTTCTCAAAACCCCTTAGGAAATGAGTAAGATACAAGGGGGTTTACATTTGACTTTCTCTTCATGATGATTTGAGAACATGTAAACATGTAAGTTCATCTCTTAGTCCTGCAGTCCATCCTTAAAAGAGCCAGAACTTGTTTTGTTCAATCTTGACCACATACATGCTATGACCATAAATCCACTGATTTGAAAAGCTCTAGGATTTTGCTCTTTCACATCTATGGCACATCCTGGGTAAGCAAGGGTCACAGGACTGAGATCTTAAAGAAGAATGTGCCACATTTTCAACATGCGAATTGCTTCACTGACAGTAGCAACTACTCTTATTCTTTATTCTTTTACAGCAAATATTTAAAAACTTGTTGCACAGAGAAACAGGCAGCCCAATGAAGAGAAGGGGCTTGGAGGACGACGTACACTTGCTGGACATATTCTGAATAATTTCTCAAGATTAAAAACTGATCCTCACACATATTTGGGATGTGATCTAATTAACCATTTCAACAATGACAGAACCCTAAATTAAGAAAATCTGAGTTACTGATCCCACTGAATTCAGCATAACATAAAAATTAATTGTACTGAATCAAGTAAGTAATAGAAAAGCAAACACTAAAAAACAAACATTCTTTTTTTTTGGTTAAATTTACAATAACATTATTCTTTGCTTATGAAGTAGACCTACATACTAGGTTTTGAAAAAAATACACTGCCTTTAGTAAAAATATAGATAGAAAGAAGAATTACCTAACAACTACTGAATTCGGAGGTAATTTTGCCCTTGTTGAAGTACACACTCAGTTTGATAGCCTTTTAATTCTGGTTAGACCTGTATTTGTTCCTCACAGTGTAGTCTGCTGAGTACATGAATGTTTCTCAGCAATTATTCTGACATCATCATAAATTTCCATAGCGGTGAGCAAGGGCTATGGACTGTGAAAAACTTGTGAACTTTGAAAGGATAAATTGCACTGAAGATTTTTGTTCATACAAAGTAGAGAAATGTTGTTATGAATGGACCCATAAGAATCCATTTATTTATAGGTTGATAAAGAATGAAAAAAAATTATATGGTGTTCAAAAATATTGTAATTTAGAATTATTTGGATAACTATCACATAGTAATTTAAAATGTACTGCTTTTTCAAATAGTACTTATTTAGGTGTTCTGTGCATTTGTTTGGGAAAAAAAAAAAAAAAAAAGTTTATTTGAGAGATACATCCCCTGTATCCCTAAAAGTCTACTGAGACATTCACAGGCACATTAGTCCAGAGAAGAGGAAATCTGACTGTCCTTTTTTTAAAGTAATCCTCAAACTCACTGTTCAAAAAATGTGTGTGGCAGAGTTACATATATATGAGACAGAGACAGGGAGCAGAATAAAGCCCACATAATCCAAGGGGAACTCTTTCATGACCTGCTACACCACTTAGAGGCACACAAGTCTATGGGGCCAGATGGGATCCACCCAAGTGTACTGAGGGAACTGGAAAAAGTGCTCACCAAGACACTTTCCATCATTTGTCAGCAGTCCTGGATAACAGGGGAGGTCCCAGTTGACTGGAGGTTAGCAAATGTGATGTCCATCTACAATAAAGGCCAGAAGGAGGATCCAGGGATCTATGGGCCTGTCAGTCTGATCTTGGTACCAGGGCATGTTACAGAGCAGATCATCTTGAGTGCCATCACATGGTACCTACAGGACAACCAAGTGATCAGGCCCAGTCAGCATGGGTTTGTGAAAGGCAGGTCCTGCTTGACTAACTTGATCTCCTTCTGTGACAAGGTGACTCACTTAGTGGATGAGGAAAAGGCTGTGGATGTTGTCTAACTAGGCTTTAGTAAAGCCTTTGACACTGTTTCCCACAGCATTCTCTGGCAACAAGGTTGGTCAAGAGTCTAGAGCACAAGTCTTACGCGGAGCAGCTGAGGGAACTGGGGTTGTTCAGCCTGGAGAAAAGGAGGTTCAGGGAAAACCTTATCACTCTCTACAACTACCTAAAAGGAGGTTGTAGTGAGGTGGGTGCTGGCCTCTTCTCTAAAGTAACAAGTGACAGGACAAGAGGAAATGGCCTCAAGTTGCACCAGGGGAGGTTTAGGCTGGATATTAGAAAAAATTTCTTCACTGAGAGAGTGATCAGGCATTGGAACAGGCTGCCCTGGGCAGTGGTTGAGTCACCATTTCTGGAGGTATTTAAAAGATGTGCAGATGTGTCACTTAGGGTCATGGTTTCTTGGTGGACTTGGCAGTGTTAAGTTAATGATTTGGCTCAATGATCTTAAAGGTCATTTCCAACCTAAGTGATTCTATGATTCTATGATTACATATATATGTGTGCGTGTGTGTGTATGTACACGTATATATGTATGTATGTATGTATGTATCGGCAGCACAAACTGTAGAAGATATGATAGGGGGCAAACAAGCAACAGACTTTGTATCATGTTCAGAAAATTTTGATCCATGACATGATCTGGATGAGTAACCTTGCTTACATTTCTCCTTCAGTGAAATGCGGGAGGAGATGCCTTCAAATGTACGGATTTCTAGAGGTCAGACAGAGTAGATCAGAGTGAACACATTTTTGTGAGGAGGGCACATCTGCATACTGTCTGGGTGGGGCTGCCTGTCCACACAACTGTATTACAGGGACAAAAGCTCCTGTTGAATGAGGAAGCCCTCATCTGAATAGCAGCCTGCAGGACATCCAGTCTTTCTCATCTTCCACCCCCTAGTAAGTCCACACCTGGCCAGCCCATCTCTACAGAAAACAAGGCAGTAACAAAACAACAAACATCACTGTCTCACACAGTAAAACAGCATTTCTAAGTCATTTGCCTGTTCCAAATCCCTGTAAACTTCCTGGAATAACTTAAATTTTTTAATCCCAAACACTACAGGTACACAGACTACTCCAAACCTTTATATTGATACATAGGGTTGCACTAGGTGACTTAGAGTGAGCATGGAAATAGGAAATGGCATCTCCATTTGCAGAGATTCTCACTTACCTTTCTATATACTCTGTGAGAGTGTCAGCAACATCTTCAGCAGACTGGGATAATATCAAGGTGATACCTTGAATGCCACAGTAATGACTATTTATGGGGTGTGATCTGAATGCAGGAAATGTAATAAAACAGCCCTCCATTAAAGCTCAGCGCATAACCATGTTTGTATTACGGTTTTACCAAGCCTGTTACAAAGCCTGCTGAAGTAAGCAGTCAACACGAGTAAGGAAAAGTAAAGAACAAAACATAGCTACAGCAGTGAGTTCAGGGATCATTTAATAGCTATTTCTCTGTTATACAAATCAAAATCTTTAGTCAGTCAAAATACAACTTTATTTTTCGTGTCAGTCAAAACATGAATACCACCGCAACCTGCGTTATGGAAAAGTTTAGGCATTGCACTCTACAGAGGTGCTCTGGCACCAACCTTGCCAGCAAAAAATTAATTATAGTCTTTACCCTAAACAGTTTATAAATAGACAAGACGAAGAAAGAGTTAAGAGGAATGAGAAATAACATAAAAGACAAAAAGTTCATTAATGTTTTGCAGCTGTCATATTAGTTCCTTTCTTTTTTCTTTGCTTTTTCTTTGTTGACTGGTGACATCATTGGAAGATGAGGAGAGGGACAAAGTGGGTGGTGGAAGCAGTGGAAGAGGGATAAGATAAGAGGAAAGGATATATGTGTGGCAACTAAAGTAAGGTTGAAGTGAAGTGACTGTGAGGGAAGGGGCAGAAAGGGTTTGAAGCAAACATCCAAGATAGACTATAAACAAGAATACAAGCATATGCAGCACTTTATGTCTTCAAAGCACAGGAAAAATATGTCTGATGTAAAGCTAAGCTTTCCTTCCATTTCTAAGTATCCAGTCTTCAGAAAAGTGTTTATAACAGGAAAATATAGATAAACCCTTGAGGGCAAAGAGAGTGATGAGAGTCTCTAACTGTCAAGTTTTGTACTGAAATAGTTTTGGTTTTGACCATCATGCAATACTTCAAAAATCTAGAGCACCATGAAGATCTACTTTACTTCAGAAAAAAAAAAAAGTCAAACTCCTACCAACCAAGTATAACTTACTCAGGAAAAAAATGTCACTATTGTTTTTGTGTTTCAAAATATGCAACTGTGATGAATTAAGATTAGTATGATTTAAAGATTCTCATTAAAACTATGAGATTATGGAACAAAAATTATGGAATACTGTTTCTGCATAGGTGGAAACCACTGTATGTAAATCCAGGGTATACCCACATCTCATGTGCTCATACAGGTCCATTTACCTCATCTCACAAAAGATATAACAGAATTAGGAAGGGTACAACAAAAACAACAAGGATAAGCTGAAGAACAGAATAGCTTTCACATGAGGAAAACATGACTATGCCACTTCAGTGCTAGCGAAGAGGTGACTGAGAAGGGACAAGGTAAAGTCCTATAGAGTCCTGATTGACATGGAGAAGGTGAATAGGAAATGGTTATTTCACTGTCACTTCCATACAAACAGTAAAGCACACCAAATGAAACTGGAAAGTGACTTTTAAAGTAAAGAGAAAGAAGTTCACAGTGAGGCTGAGGAGCCACTCTGGTCTAGGACATAGTAGATGGTGAAGATACACTTATCTTGAAAATGACTGAGCAAATTCAAGGGATGAAAATTTGACATGGGCTATTTAAATACAAAGGCACAGCTTTCAGCATGGGATATGCAAAAGACAAATTTCTGCAGTCTGGGTAAGTATGCTGGGGCAAACATGTATTAAGTCTGCATTAAATACTATTGACCAGTATGAGAGACAGAACTAAGGGGACTTGGTCGACCTGGACAAGCTCAAGAAGTGGGCCCATGTGAACCTCATGAGGTTCAACAAGACCATGTCCAAGGTCTTGCACCTGGTTTGGTGCAACCCCCGGTATCGGTACAGGCTGGGGGATGAAGGGGTTGAGAGCAGCCCTGAACAGAAGGACTTAGGGGTACTGGTGGATGAAAAACTGGACATGACCCGGCAATATGCACTCACAGCCCAGAAAACCAGTCGTATTCTGGGCTGCATCAAAAGAGGTGGGTCCAGTAGTTTGAGGGAGGTGATTCTAACCCCTTACTCTCATAAAACCCCGCCTGGAGTACTGTGTTCAGTTCTGGAATCCTCAGCACAGAAAAGACATAGACCCGTTGGAGCTGGTCCAGAAGATGACCAAAAATTAAAGATTAGAGGGATGGAACACCTCCCATACGAGGACAGGCTGAGAGAGCTGGGATTGTTCAGTCTGGAGAAGAGAAGGCTCTGGGAAGACCTTATTACAACCTTTCAATAGTTGAAGGCGGCTTACAGGAAAGATGGGGATGTATTTTTTGCTGGAGCCTGTAGTAATAGGACTAGAGGTAATGGTTAAACTACAAGAGCAAAGATTCAAACTAGATGTAAGGAAGAAATGTTTTACGATAAAGGTGCTGAAACACTGAAATAGTTTGCCCAGAGAGGCTGTAGATGCCCTTTTCCTGGAAACATTCAAGGTCAGGTTGGATGGGGCTCTGAGCAACCTGGTCTAGTTGAAGATGTCTCTGCTCATTGCAGGGGCACTGGACTATATGACCTTGAAAGGTATCTTCCAACCCAAATTATTCTATGATTCCATGATTCTATAACTTTGTCTATCTGTTGTAGTTTATTAACAAAAACCATACCGTTTCCCCATCAGACTATGTGCAAAAGTCAGCCATGATAATTTATTCAGGTGGAGGCATTTTGCAGCAATGACCTAACTAAAACCTGTAAATTACAGTTGGTTCCACATTTTTTCTTCAAAAATCTTAATGTCAGGGTGTGAGGAATTCCGAACTACAGAAAAAATAGAATACATGTACACAAAAGAAACAAATAAACTGACTTCTGAGGAAACGGTCAGAATGCTTTGATAGATGGACACATAAAATTAAAGGACTAACCTGTGATTCTGACATTTTCAGCCTGAGAATAGTAACAGAATCATAGAATCATAGTATCATAGAATCATTAACGTTGGAAAAGACCTCAAGGACCATCAAGTCCAGCCGTCACCCAACACCACCTAACTCACTAAACCATGTCCCTAAGCACCACATCTACACGTTTCTTGAACACCTCCAGGGACAGTGACTCCACCACTTCCCTGGGCAGCCTGTTCCAATGCCTGATCACTCTTTCAGTGAAGAAATCTTTTCTAATATCCAGCCTAAACCTCCCCTGGAGCAACTTGAGGCCATTTCCTCTTGTCCTATCACTTATTACTTCAGAGAAGAGGCCAGCACCCACCTCACTACACCCTCCTTTCAGGCAGTTGTAGAGAGTGATAAGGTCTCCTCTCAGCCTCCTCTTCTCTAGACTAAACCCCAACTCCCTCAGCCGCTCCTCATAAGACCTGTGCTCCAGACCCTTCACCAGCTTCGTTTCCCTTCTCTGGACCTGCTGCAGCACCTCAATGTCCTTCTTGTGGTGAGGGGCCCAAAACTGAACACAGGATTCAAGGTGCGGCCTCACCAGTGCTGAGTACAGGGTCACAATCACTTCCCTAGTCCTGCTGGCCACACCATTTCTGATACAGGCCAGGATGCTGTTGGCCTTCTTGGCCACCTGGGCACACTGCTGGCTCATGTTCAGCAGTCTTGAGTATTCTCCAGGACAATAAATCAAAAAAAGACATCAACAGCTAAAAGGAAATTGGGACAAGGTTATGAATTTTATCAAAAAAGTTACTAATTCCTTCTTTACTGGCATAACTTGGTTTTAGAGTCATACCTATAGAATAGTTGTGTCTGTTTTCTGCTGTGACTGTTATTCCCCCAACATTCTCAAAGCACCTATAAAGTTTTCTCTTGCTGGAGGCAAGAGAAATCTGAATTGTCAACATCCTTGTAGAGAGCTCTACAGAAAAGTTATAAAGAAGTTATAACAGGCAATGCGAAAAAAATGTGCTAGAAATAGTTGGGCAGGAAAGAAGCACTGGAGTTTACGCAGGTATTTAGAAACCTTAATACGGTGAAGATCTGTTTGCTTTTAATCAACACAGAAGACAAGCAAAGCACACATAGCCAAGTCACAGAAACACAGTTTGACCTCTGTAAACTGAAGTAAGATTGTTGGTGGCTGGGGTCAAATGAAGTAGCCTGATGAATGTGAGGATGCTGCATCTCCATGACCCCAGCTCCAACCCATACCAAGGTTGGCAATGAATTTTTTGTAGGCATATGCACACAAAGCAGACACACACACCCCATATATGCATAAATATATGGCTGG
>NW_010127935.1:0-10998 GCF_000699245.1 Pterocles gutturalis | reverse complement strand
CACAGACATAGTCATCGCTTGCAGGAAGGCAGACAGCACTAACAGCCTCATCCTTCTCCCCTGTCTGACTGACCAGGATTGAGGTCCATTAGTAAGAATATATATATCTATATACATTTATATATACAAGGTGGATCTCTGCAGCAGCTGTGCTCATTCGGTCTGCCCAGGAGCTACTCCTGGAACCCAGTCTTCCCATTTGCTGATACTCAGACATATAAAACCCTGAGTCCAGAGCCTCACATCAGCTGCTGGGACATACCATCTTGTTCTCACGTGCACACACACACACAGAGATGGCTGGGACTGCCATGGTCCCCAACAGCCAGTTCTTCATATGGTCTTGACCTTTGAAACACACGCACACTGGCTGCCAGGTCACTTCACCTAGTTGCTGGCTAGTCCAGCATGATTTTTACTAGTGATCATGCAGTCAGACATCCACACTTATTCCACTTACTGGCAGCACGGAGGCACAGGGCCCCTGTGATCCATTATCCCATCCCACTAACTGGCATTGGGTTTCACTAAGTCCAGCCTTTCCAGTCCCTACACCCTATTCACATCGACCCTCCAACCTGCCCAGACCCTCATACACACATGTGCACACACCGAATACAGACCTCTACCCCAGGAAAAGAGCTAGAAAGAGATTTAGCAAGAAGGTGGGACAGACTGCACTGATCAGGCAGAAGGAATGACCAGACAAGTATATCCACTAGCAATTGTATACACAAGACTAGACCCTTTTGCCTCCTTATTCTTAGATTTTCCCACACTTTTTCCTCCACAAATCATCTAAAACCATTCCTTCCCCATTTTTGGTTCATCCCCTAAACATCACATAGAAAGTCCCGTGTAACCCAGAATGCTCCTCCCCTGCATGCCATACTGTGTCCCATACCGAGGCAGCAACCCCGTCAGCCCAAAAGGTGCTCTGCCATTGACTCATCCTGAGGTGTTTTACACCAGGACATTGGGGCTGAGGCTCTCCTGGAACAGCTCTGGGAGGTACCCAGACAGTGTGTCACTTCCTTTGAGTCTTTAATTTTGGTTTCCAAGTGACTTTTGGCCTCTGTGATCCTCTAGGTTTGTGGAGATGGACCTCTTAAGGGCTTCTGGCTCCTGGGATTGGTCTGGGGACCCCCACCTGCCATTTTTTCTCTCTGCTCCTTTCTGGACATGCAGATGAGCTTTTATCACATAATCTAACAACTATTGTTTACAATATGTCCCACATCATATCTAATAACAAGAATGCAAAATAAGCAATCATAAAGTCATAAGCAATGGAGCTGGAGAAAGTCACAAGGAGCTATGCAATCCATTTCCTGACTCAAAGGTATAGTGTACCTGTGCCATTCCACACAGAGATTTTACTATTAGCTTCCACATAAGGGGGTATTGCTTAAAACTCTTCTTTCACAGCCTCTTACACAGCTCAACTAGCTTTGCTGCTGCAAAAATTTTACTAATGTTTAGACCTAACTTCACTTAATTCTGTTCTACGTTGCTGCTTTTCATGCTGGGCATGGACAACTGTTTATTCCCCTTGCCTATTTTTACCTCTCTGTAGCCTGCTGTCATAGCTCTCTTCGGTCTCCTCAGCTCTAGACTAAACAAGCCTAATTCCTTCAAATTTTCCTCAGAGGTTATGTTTTCTAGACCTGTAACCATTTTGTTATTTTCTTTTGGACTCAATCCAATTGGTTGGTATCCTTTCGAAGCACAAAGCCCAAAACTGGACATAATATTGCATCTGAGGCCTAACCAAAGCCAAATAGAATTTAACTACTTCATACGTCACTTAAACAATGCATGTTTATGTGTTTCATTACGATGTTTGCCTTGCATGTATATAATCTCTGCAGTAAACTGTGTTGATCACTTTCAGCTTGTGATCTGCTATAACTCACAGATCCTTTTCAGCAGTATGTCTGTACTTCCTGTTATGCTCTAACCTCTATGCAGTTAAACTTCCATGTATTTGATCAAGCATTTCCACATTTCAAGAAGTAATCATAATCTACAATGATCACTTGATGTTTTTCTTCCTTCTTGTCGTTAGCTTTAAAATCTTACAAAAAACTGTACTTACAAATACTAAGTGCAAAAATAATTTCAAAGTAAATTTGCTAAAATGGTTGAGGTTTTTTTCTCATTAGGCTGTGCCTTAGAAAAAGGACAAAAATCTGTTTAAAGACTGTACTCATAATCTGCATTACATCATTAATATCTTTCAGGTTTTAAAGTTGCATTGTCTTTGAGAGAATATCTACAGATTCTAGGTTTTTTTGTCCAACTCAGGTAAAGAGATATTCACTCTCTACTACTGTAAAGGCAATTAGAGTGCATATAGAAAAATGTGACTTCCACATAGTGGACTAATTTTCCAAGACTCTCATTAGATAGTAGCTGGAGAAGGAGAGACTTTTGCCATGACTTAGAACATCTAAACTTAGGTTCTTAATTAAGTTCTGAGTTTTGCATTTCTTTTAACTTACCAAACAGAAAACAAAAACCTACAATTAGCCTTTTTGAATAAGTGTCAGAGGTACTTCTCGACAGATGGTGGCAATCAATCAGCGTTTCTTTGCAAAATTACTTGAAATGAGTCAGAAGTACAGGATCTATCTCTCATGTTTGGATTGACACATAAACTACCATGCTCAGGCCCCAGTGTTTTACTTTAAGAAATTCAACATTCAGGGTCTGTTTCCAAATGAGGCTATTACACTGAGGGCTGACACCAAAAAATGTTACTATTCTCTGTGTAGGTCAACAGGAGATGTGTTACAAAGGATTTTCCCTTTCCTAAGGGTCTTTATTATAAAAAGGGTAGTAAAATCTTGGTTCCTAACACACGGTAAAAAATAGGACTATCTGTCATTGTCTTTAAAAGATTTCTTCATCTAGCTTAAGGATCAAATTTTAGGGCATACTTCTATACAGAAATGTGTACATCTATGGTTTTTCAGAACTAAACAGAATGACGTTTCAGTTCTAATAACTGTTAGCTTTGTGTAGAAGGACTTCTGAAAAGCCCATTATGTAGCTATACAGATCACTAAAAAAATCTTAACCTTAGTTCTCAATACTCATATCCATAATAATACTGTGAATGATTATGGATATAATAAATCATTTGGATTAGGCAATTTCATTGGAGTCAGCAGGACTATTCACATGAGTAAGCATAGGTGTAACATGAGCACTGGATTTTAATAAAATCTGAATCATGAATTTCTGAATATTCCAAATATTCATAATACTTATAATCTCCCATTTACCAAAAATATTGACAATTTTATAAAAAATATACATATTATGTTGGTATCCGAATATATCATATTACCCTTCTATATATCCTGTTATATACATATATAATATGCAAACATATAAACAGGATATGTGTATATACACATATACACATATCCTATATACCAAAATAGTGATTATCTCACATATAAACAGTTCCCTAACTGGTTCACAAAGCAGTAGTGCATGGGGACAAGTTATTTAATATTCCGTTATTTTAGGTTTTTGTAGGTGTTGAAATATATTTCAGAAAGAATCTGAATGATGTTGCAATCTTTACAAAAAAGTTGGAACTCAGGATATATTTATCAATGAGGAACAGCATTTCTTCCATCAGTGTTAAAAATAACATTAGAGTAATCCTGTCAAGTGAGAATACTGCCTTCACAAAATGTTTTGTGTTTTGTTGAGGTTGGTTTTTTTTTTCCAAAACTCTCATGTTTAATTAACCATTGTAGCAGGTCTTCGTACCAGTAAAAGCAGTGTGTTACGGTTTGTTTGGGGTTTTTATTATTATAACAATGGAAACAGTATAATGAGGACAGGAAAAATGCTGTCTGTTCTGAATGTATGAAAGAAATAGAGTAATGGTACGCAGTCTGTAACAATGCTTATCACTGTGGTGCTTTAGCTCTGTTACATAGCCTCAATAGGATACATCGCATAGTCTCAATAAGCAAAATCTTCTACAACTCTTAGCAAAACCAACTGAGGGTTGGGTAGCACCGTCAAACTCTTCAACAAGTCGAGAGGAGTTCCTCCATTTGGGATTGAGATCTGGTTCCTGCTCTGAATAGACTACAAGTATTTCCTCTGAAGCTCTTCGAAATTGTCATAGCAAGCCCTCACCTGTTGTATGAACCCTCTGACCCCTCTGCCTCTCTGGCTCTGTGATGATTAAAGGGTTAAGTTTCTTCATGTACACAATTGTACCCCTGTGACAGATACTCAAGCATTGCTATTTTTCCTAAAAGGTCTCCAAATAGGGTTCTTAGCAATTAAAAATAATCCTTAAATTGTTTTATAAAGACAAACAGCTTCAACAGAATAGATTGATAACCTTTCCTCAGAATACCTTGCAAGGGGATCCATCTGGACTGCTAGATAGCTGAGTTTGCATCCCTGTTTCTTAGCAAACTGAGCCAACATCTGCCAGATGAGTCCACCAGCCACTTTTACACCTCTTATGACAGGGCAGAAAGCTTTTTAGAGAATACAAAAACAATCTGATCTGACTGAAGATGGCAGAAATTTTAAACTTGTAGCTTGAATCTGACATAAAGCAGGGCCAGAAGTGGCTAATGGGAACCCAGTTCCTATCTGTATTTCAGGCACTGGTTTTGAGGGGTCTCTTTTGGACCATACTTAGACTGTATCCTACAAACTAGTGAGTTTATATGATTTCCTTATGACATACAGGGCTTCTGAGTTTCCCTTTCTTAGTCACTTCAGGATAGACTCAGACCTCTCAAGTTATAGACCTAACAGGTGTGTGTAGCTGAGGAAGCAGGATCTGGCCTCCTCTAAACAATATAAAATTTTTTGATTTACTGGATTTAGAGTCTAAACAGGTTATGACACCTAAAATAAACACTGCATTAAATATATTTCCCTCAGTCTCTCTGTGCATTCATTGGGTGCCCCAGCACCCAGGTTAGTAAGGCAAGCAGGCAACACGACGCCTTTAGGCATAACACAACAATTTCTGAGTTTCTCTGGGAATTTATCTCCCTGTGGTCAAGATGGTGATTCTAGCTGCATTGGAGACCATATACATAGATACAGTAACTTTGCCAAGTCAAATAATTTAGCCTGGTATTTCTCGCAAGTAGACGCTCTGTACCACAGAATAATTTTTAAACCAAGTTATTTTAGGCAATGTGTTTCATGCAGCAAAAACTATTCTAAAAAACAGCTTAGCCTAAAGGATCTAGTGTTGTGGCCAGTGGGTCGAGAGAGATGATTCTTCCCTTCTTCTCTGCTCTCATGATTGCCCTCCGGGAGTACTGCGTTCAGTTCTGGGACCCCCAGCATAAGAAGGACATGGACCTGGTGGAGCAAGTTCAGAGGACGGCCACAAAGATGGTCAGAGGGCTGGAGCACCTCCCATATGGGGACAGGCTGGACTTGCGATTATTTAGCCTAGAGAAGGGCTCCAGGGAGACCTAATAGCAGCCTTCCAGTACTTAAAGGGGCCTACAGGAGAGATGGGGAGGCACTCTTTTGTCAGGGAGTGTAGGGATAGGATGAGGGGTAACAGTTTTAAGATGAAAGAGGGTAGATTTAGATGAGATATTAGGAAAAAATGTTTTACTGTGCGGGTGGTGAAGCACTGGAACAGGTTTTACGGAGAAGTTGTGGATGCCCCACCCCTGGAGGTGTTTGAGGCCAGGTTGGATGAGGCTTTGAGCAATCTGGTCTAGTGGAAGGTGTCCCTGCCCATGGCAAGGGGGTGGGAACAGTGTTTCAAGTGCACTAAAAGGCTAATCCTAAAATATTTTTTTAGTAAACCTGACCTTATATATCTGACCTGTCTTTTCGGTGTTTTAAAACTTCCTAGAAGAATATTTCAAGTTTCCTCCAGTAAAATATCAGCTTGGAGAGCAATCTTTTCCCTCTATATTGCGTTAACTAAAAAAAAAATCTACTTTATTTTAAAGGTTCTTTAGCGACTATGGCAGCCTGTTACAAATTTAAATGCTAACCATTGAAGCAACAAGATTTTGAAGAGCATAGGTGAAGGGCAGAACAAATAATAATCTACATCTAAGTCCACAGTATTTGGGCTGTACCAACAATAAATTGTGAATAGTTTTCCAAAAATCTTGTGATTAGCTATAGCTATATATATAATTTAAAATACTGGGTTTAATTTGCCATCTAGTTTTGAAGTTTTCAAGGTATAGATTGTCAAGTCTGTGCAACCATGAGGGATATGCTATGCACTGTAAAGCCAGAAAGAGACAGAGGGAGCAAAAAGAGGATGACAGGAAGGTAGGGAGGAAATGGGGAGTCCTAAGGGTTTCTATGGCATTTTATTCTTGGAGGAAGAGCTGCAAGAAAAATAGTAGATATCACAAGACCTTTGATAAAGTCACTGAATTCAGAGATACTGTACCTGGATGTTTATCCTACAGGAGTTAGACATCAGCATTGAAGATGTTTCATATAAAATGATACGTCTATTTTAAGGTTAATGAGAAGAAAATGAAATAAATTCCCTCCTCAAATAAAATAAATTTTCTCTTTTAAATTAGTGAAACTGCAGGTAAAAGTTTAAATAGAATGAATAGTAGGGTCATTAGTGTTCTCAAAGGAACTATAAAGAATTTGTAATTATTTAAAAGGAAATAATTTAGAAGAAATTAAACCTTTAATATATGAGTATTTGAAAATTCAAAGGGTTCTCCAAGTTCCTGCAGTCAATATTCAGTCTACCACTTACCAAAATCCATAGTCTGCCTTTACAAAGCAATCCTTTAAGCTTCAAAATTGCTACACCAGTTGCTGTATGATTTTCAGAATTCACATCACAGACTGTAATACAGATCTTCCTACTGCATTTCATTTTATAACTGTGCTTAGTAAAAGCATTCCTTCATATTTAATAACTTCAACCAGAAATTAAATAATATAGGAAATACACACAACTCCTTCCTCCTTGTTTGCATGTTTTTTAGAAAATTGCTTCCAACCTTCATTCTGCTGAAACTCACAGAAGCTATTAATTAACACACCACATGTGTTCTGGCTGAATGCTGTATAATACTTTCATTTTCACACAGCTCAGTTCCTGTAGCAGAAACGAGTATCACACACCTGCATGCCTTCCAGGAAACATACCCCCAAAAAGCACTGCACAATCATAATTCTGATAACTTATAATTGTTTATGAAACATTAAAAGATAACCTACAGCTTTTGCAAAGCCATATCTGAGACACCACAGATATTTTTCATTCTAAAAACACAGAAAATCTGTAGTATCACAAAGACAACATAATATATAATTATTTCCAAGAATAACTTTCTTTTGAGAATGTCTGTATACTCAATAAATAAACTTTGTTAGTATATGTGGGAAATCTGGAATAGACAACACACTTTTGGAGAGGCATTTCTACACCTTTATTATATTTGCCTTCATTTTTAACCTAGAATTCTCTTATAGTTAGATATTTTATACAGCCACATATAAAGATGTTCTTCTCATGGAATCCTAGAAATGTAGGTCAGAAAGGATCCCTGAAGGCCATCTAGTACAACCTTCTGTTTCAAGAAGGGCTAACGACAAAAGGCCATCAAGGTAATCATGGTTTTTTTCCTTAAGTAATTGAAATGAATTGTCAGTTTGGAGTTTTAAAAACTTCAATTTCAATGGAAACATAACTTCACATTTAATGTTTGGAAGTACCACTATGCATATTTTACATAATTTTCCTCAAGGTTTCAATAAGACAACTTTTTTCTCAGGTGGTTCAGTGCATTTATTTTAACAAAGCAAGGTATCACATGCTGTTTTCAATTAATATAAGTTTAAAATTATTAGAGGTTGTCATTTGTGTCATTTTTCTTCTGAGTATAATTTTTTTGCACCTTCTCCTAATCTTTTACTTACATCTTTTCCCAAGTCAACACATAAAGTGTCTGGAACATTTATGACACTGATTGTTTCCTACAAAAAAATCCAACAAATTAAGGTTGGTGGGGAAAAATTTTTGAATCTAAGAAAGGAGAATTAAACTTGTCCAAAAGTGGACATTAACACTCCACAGCTGAAGACAGTGTATTGAAAATATCTCTTCTAACAGCCAGAGGTAACACCCTGTTCATCGTTAGAATAACGTGTAATACTTTTCCAGGTAGTAGTAGACTTAATATGAAACACCTGTAGCCAGGGGAATCTTTGAGAAGAGTAAACCCATAAAGGGCGATTGGTTCATCCCTGTGCTGTAGTAATACAGAGTAGATCAATTCTGATAATGTGGTTTTTTAAGACGACATATTGCATTAAAGTGTAGACAACTAAAGTGATTTAGAATGCTTGCTAAAGTCAGTATAATATTTATGAAATATTTGATTTAATAGAGCTTAATTCCCTGTTGAATCTCATTTCATCTACAAAGTCAGTAGAGCACTCTAACTTCTCTAAGCACCTGCCTCCCAAATACCTCTTACATTTGGATTGATTTTAAGCATGATATAGATAGCAGTAGGGCTTTTCATGTTCTTACAGATGAGACCTACTAATGCAAGGAGTGAGGAATCTTTCATAATGCTATATTTATGAAAATTCAGAAAACTGTGTTTCTTTAAATAATTCAAATGACAAGGGAAAACAGACCTTTAATTAAAGCATGACAGTGCTAATATCTTTAATTTATTATCTTGTGTTTAAGTACATGCAGCAGCACAACATGTAATAGCTCACAATGTTGGTGACTTCTAACAATCCCTAAAAATGGAAAGGGAAAAGTAAACTAGAATGGTTGTATAAATATCAGAAATTCATTATCTTTTTCTGCTTGTTAGATTAACATTAGTTTAACCTCAATTTTTCTCCTATGTGGGGTGATACAAATGGTTACTTTTTATTTTTAGAGCACATTTTCATCTCATTAGTTGCTGCCCTTAAAGAAAGAACACTCCCCTCTAGCATACAGATTAAATCATTTTAAGTTGCAGCATAAATAAATGCCTGAAAGATGTCAGCTGAAAATCTTAGTTATTTCCTAAAGCTGCAGGTGCTAGAAGTGGTGTAATGAAGTAGAGACAGCTGCAGCCACAGGCTCTGGCCAACTGGAATATGTCTTCAGAGTGATATTAAGTGTAACAAAACCTCACTATGTTTACTTCCAAGAATGTTATCGCTGCAGTTTTAAAAACAGCATAAATCAAGAGAAATGCTCACAAAGTATAGCTGAAGTCACATTATCTTTATTATAGCCCTATATATTTTCCTCATTACAACCTGAAATATGTTGACATAACCATTCATACTCAGCTATAATATAACTAATAATTACACTGCCACAAAGAAAAATGAGAATAAGCGGTATGGGAAGGCTGGAATTAATCAAACAACTGACCCATCGAGTTATGACTAATTAGAGTAGTTGAAACTTTTAAACCTCAGGTACAGGTAAATCGTAATAAGTCCTTATGAAAATAGTAGAGAATAACGGATGAGTAGTTGTCACCTACAAACCTTTTCTTCACAAAAATTGCATATTGAACTCCATCTTGTTTTATGCCAGTGACACCATCTTTTGTTAAGACTGCCACATAGGAGAAGGAAGATAAATTGAGAACTTTAGAATTCCAGACACTGAGTATTCAACGTTCTGATCTCTTTGCCAGGGACTTCATGGGAGATATAGGTTTATTTTGATTAGAAAAAAAAAAAAAAAAAAGTCTGTGATATATGTGGTCACTGTGGCAAATAACACTTGTTGCAAGACAGTAATTATTTGAAAGATAACAAACCTTTACAAAGACTTGTCTTCTTTAATATCTTTTTTTCAGTTCTGTTGTAATAGCTATCCATTATGAAATAATTCCCCAGTCAAAAGTTTGGACTCAGCCCTCTTATGTGAAGATAGACGACCTGATCCTGTGGGGAGCTGAGTGTTCACCTTAACACTGTTGGCCAATCCGAATGGTCACAACCACAAACAGTTAATGCAGGACTTTTAAAAGCACTCTGGACTCAGCAGCTCCTATGTCCTGTTGGTGCAAATTCAAGGAAGGAGCAGAGGAATATTCCATCTCCTTCTCAAAGTGTTTTCACTTTGACTTCTAAATGAGCGCAATAACCAACTGTCTTCAGTGCTTCTCTAGGTTATCCTGTCCAAAGCAATTCTCTTACATCAAAGGGAAAAATGGCTATTTATATCAGTCACTTAATAATAACAAAGCTATAAATGCTGTTTTAACAATAAGTGATTAAGCAATAAGGACCACATTATGGGAACTTCCCTGGAGACTATTAGATGGCTGGAAGTAGCTGATGGCTTGATTTAGTTTAAAATGTTTTGGAGTTATTTTTCTTTCCCATTCTGTATGTATAATTTCACTAAGCTAAGCATCATGCAGTACATCTGGCATTTTGAGGGAATTAATTCCCAGTGCATTAGCTAAGAAGGAATCAATCATATATTGGCTAAAATCACGGGCCTCAGTACTATGAGTAGCAAAATCCCTGCACACTAAGAATTTTTGCGTGTACTCACGCATACACTCACACACACACACGTAAACGTGAAGTTAACACTTAAATTAGGAAAACAGTCTTACTGTGTATACACCTATCTGAGCATCAAAACGATGTCACTAGATGCCACTAGAAATGATGCATCCCAACAAAGAGGAAGGCAAACAAAAATGCCAGGAGGCCTGCACGGATGAACAAGGAACTCCTGAGCAAACTCAAACAAAAGAAGGAAGCCTACAGAAGGTGGAGGCAAGGACAGGTAGCCTGGGGACAATACAGAGACGCTGTCCGTGAAGCCAGAGATCAGGTTAGGAAAGCTAAAGCCCAAACAGAATTAAATATGGCCAAGGACAATAAGGGTAACAGAAAGAACTTCTATAGGTATGTCAGCGATAAAAGGAGGACTAGGGAAAATGTGGGCCCCCCTCTGTAAGAAACCGGGAGACTTGGTGACCCAGGATATAGAGA